>NC_143001.1:300446-600892 GCF_061535395.1 Colias eurytheme
TAAATACAAACATATTTCGCAGCTCTTTTAACCTCTATCTTCATATAAATAAAGTTCAAAATTCTTTGAATTTCGTTCAAAACTATTACAATATATACGATTGTCTGTTCGTACGAAGAATGCTTTGTATAATTACGTGACGTGATTCCGTTTGACGTTTATTGAAAGTCCCATCAGATTTAATACATGCGTTTTGGAGGGCTCATTGATATGTCAAAGGTATTTGAGGCGCAATTGAAAGTTGATTGCGAATGTAATTTATCGGGATTCAGCGAAAACAGACATATTTGTTTCTGTTTGATTCTGTGAGAGATACTTCGGAAAATATAATTTTATTGAAACGACAATGGTTTAGGCCAATGTCTGACTGTAAAAGTGTTATAACTTATAGGATCTTTATTATAATGAATAATAATTAAACTTATTTTAAATATTTTTTTCCGAAGTTTTTCTTCACTTTTTCTTCATTCTTTATTTTATTTTATCAGTCCATAGAAATACCTAATAAATATAAAGTGTTTAAAATGAACATTCCTGTATCTGATTGTTTATTTCGTATGTAAGTTATTCAGTTACACAAAAATTACATGAATTAAAGAAACAGCAGGAATCCGATTATTTTATTAGTGCCATGTCACACGAGTTAGGAGACCCCGGGTGACAAACATACGGATTTATTTGTTAAATTGTATGGAGAGGGACAACATACTGTGATAGTAATTTTTTACATGATTACGCAGAATGTTCAAACTCAAACATTTATTTATTCAATTAGTCTTCTTCTAGAAGCACTTTCGAATCGTCATTACATATTTTTTACACTTACCACCGATTCGAAAAGCAGTAGGTATCTAAGAAGAAGAACCGGCAAGAAACTTCGTACTCCGTAGTTCTCATTTTGACGTGACAACGTCTTATAATTCGATAGCGCCGGCTGCACGCACGAAAAAACATGACTCATGCGGCGTTACCTCGCTCTGAGGCGTTCCAACTTCCATGTAAGGCTTGAAGTGCAAGCGAGATCGCGGAACGAGCGACAAAGAAGCACAATCGGACTTTGTCACGTTCAACTATCGTCATGGTAAACCGACTTTACAGACAACCATTTTTTTTTTTGTTAAAGTTGGTTTACCACTACCAGTTACCCATATTAAATTATTTTTAAAGAACAACTAGATATAGAGTTTCTTGCCGACTCTGTAGAAACTGCTTTCCGAATCGGTGGTAAATGGTAATACATACTATGTAGGTACCTATAATGAAGAATCAAAAGTGCTGCAGTAGTCTTATTGAATAAATTTAATTATCAAAACTATAAACGTATTTACGGTTACTTTTGTTTTAAATCTTGTAAGAATTGATCATTGTTTTTGTCCTGGTTTCCCCTTTAAAGCAAAGGGAAGGTTTGACATAGGCCATTTTCCCTCTGAAAACAAGGAACTGGAAAAAATGTGTAAATAAACGAATTAAACTAAAACTAGGTACTTACACTAAAACGCGCTTTAAAACCGTCATAAAAAACAAACCGTACACCTATTTAATTCCTGAAAAAACAATATAAAATCAAATAAGGGCGCGCACACACCCCGCGGTGTTAACGACCTTGCGAACATCTCAATAAACAGATATTAGGCGATTACTCGCCACGTGGCCGCCCCGTGCGGACCGGCCCTAATAACAATAAATATACCTTTATTCATTTAAATAAGCTGTCTGTTCACGACACAATGTATTTGGAATTAAATTAAAGTGAGCAACTGTATGCAATTAGTGACTTGCAAGCTTCGCAAATATGTAATAATCACAGGTAATAATATTTTATAGCATCGGTTGAATTCTCATGAGAAATATAGCGTTTATAGTTGTTTTATTTACCTGTTTATTCATGCTCTAGATAAATTACAAATTGAGACCGCCCATTGACCACCGAGCGCCCCGATCGGGGCACGACACAATAGATTTTCTATTGTGTCTGTGATTCCGGGGACTGATGGATAAACTAGCCCCTAGGATACATTGTAAGTAACGTCAGCCTAAATCGCTAAATAGCGATTTCTGCGAGACAACTTTATCTGTGTACGGAAAAACGGGCTGAATATGAATTCATATTCAAACATTTATTTAACTTGACTTCAATAAGAAGCGCTCTGTTTTGTCACATATAAACGATAATTAGATGCTACCGATTTCAAAATATATGTTTTTCGTGCGACATTGACTGTAATAAATTTAGTCTCCTCTATAGACCAAACTACGATAAAATGCTTTGTTTTCTAATCTTCATTATAATCTATTTAGTACAGTCTTTCAAAAGTGAAAGCTTGTAAAGACAAATTAATTTAATATACGTGTTACGTTTTCATATTATCCCTTGCCTTTTCCCATTTAAAAATAATAACAATAATATTATTTTACGAAAAGATTATGCCGTATGTAGTCCTACCACAGATAACATAGGTAATATACTAGGTAATATACCTTCTAACACACTAATAATATAATAATGTACAGGTCTACATTGCCTCTACGCTTTTCGTAACCTAATGTCTCTTCTACGCTACGTAGCATTATTAAAATCGTAGACCCATACCTATAATACATTTAATTCTTTATTTTTATATAAATTGAATGAAAAAGTTGAATCTGCATGACAATAGAGAGACCTCCCACACGATGGTATCTCAAGCGGAAGCGGCGCGGGCGCACGGTAGCGCAATTAGCAGGCAAATGTTAGAATTCCGTGTGAAAAGTACAGGGTGTGGAATAAGGCTCTGTTTTATCGTTTGGAATACTTTATCTGTGTTTGGAAGGGTCTGGTGTACTAAAATTATTGACAATATATCGATGAACTATACAATAAGTATACTATAATATTATATGGATTAGTTTGATTTGCAACGTTGACCAAGCATATAACAATATTCTATGTAATAGAGTAGAATGAATGAATAGTGTAACAAAACGTAGCGTGTCAGTGCTATTTTTTAATGAGTTTTTACTTGAATTTAAAAATAAATACTTTTATTTTTGCAATTAAATGAAATAGCATTTTATTTCTGTCATTAAAAAATATAACAACAATGAACCTTATTTCTAAAACATTTTATTTTTTTAATTTAATTAAACTATTGAATAGAGAACACCCTGTATAAGCGGCGTAAATGAAGCAAGCACGAATGATTTCCATACGCGCACACAATGCGCTCTTTGGGAGTCGAACTCGCTATACGAGAGGTTACACGACCAGTAAACAACATTGGGAAAATAAGTATCGATCTTGAGGTACTGACAAACATACATATACCTACCTACGTCACAAAACATGCCATCGTGATCGTAGTAACTATTAATCAATACATATATGCGAAACTATGTAAGATTGTATAGAGAAGCATATGTACATTTTTTCGCGAAAACAGCTGATTGGATCTGTATGAAATTTAGTAGAGTGATAGATTATATTATAGTCTGGATTAGCATAGGTATAATTTATTTTTACATTGACTGCCATGCGAGTGATGCCGCGGGTTCTAGTCAGTATTATATCCTACTAGATGATCAGTTACTTGTAATAAAGAATCTATTTTCAGACTTACCAAATAATACATAAATTTAATGAAAATCGGTTATGCCGTTTTTTCATGGCGAAGTTATAAGCAGATACCTATTACCTACATTATATTATTCTCTTTATATTTTATCTAGTTAAAGCAGTTAATTTCTATTTCATTAAGCTTAAAAAATCTCTATTTTAAAAGCTACCTATAAGTTTAATTAGTCTATAATGTATGTACGTGTAATTATTACCATTAAAATCTTCTTACACCAAAAAAGATTACCATAAAATTGTTACACTACTAACCTAACCTCATAAAACCAAAAAACAGCATTTCAAATAGGTATTTATTCAAAGCTAGCCGATACATTACAACTATGAGCGAGGTGTGGAGGGTGTGCCCGCGCGTATAAATCAGCCCTGATTTAATATTAATGATGTTTTAACCTTAGTGATTTATTTCGAATGGTACAAGGCAGGAGATGAGGCGATTTTGTAATATTTATTGGTTTAAAATGAATGGCTAATCATAAATACTGTTTTAGTGAGCTTTTCAAAGCTCTATTTAATTTTACATCGTTTACTTGTGAAATCAAATCTTATTTGTTAACATAGATTGTAAACTATTCATATTTATAAATAATACATCTTCGGCATTTCAACCGAAAAAAAAAATATTATTTAGAAGTCCAGAAATTTTGTGCGGAATATATTTAATTTAATTTTTATACCACTTACTTCCACAGTCCACACACACGCACTTTTTTACACACACAAATTTCTTTGTTTGAACTTTCTTACTCGATTTCTATCGTAGTTTTAATTATTTTAAGATATGTGTGTTCTAGTTTAACAATCATAAAAACATAATTTCTGTATAAAATTAATTATTGTTCCCAACGAATTTCTTCACAATCGAGCCACGAGAAATACTATACTATACATTAAATATTATATTTACCTTCAACATCTAAAAGGACAAAAAATTAATACATTTAATAAAAAAAAAAACATTTATTTCATAATCTGTGTTTTCTATTCTCCGCCAATGCCCCCAACTTGTCCCAAGCCCCTCTCCCCCAGTTTTGTTTATAGCTAATAACGCGACGTAAGCCATCGCGACCAAATTGCCTCGGTCCCCTCTATATAATCTTGCGCCTGTATTGTCTTGGAAAAAGTCGTGGTCCATTGGCAAATGATTAACATGTAGTTTTAGCTTTTAAAAATCTTTCAAAATTTCATGTACTTACTGATATAAAGAATCTTCCCAATACTTAGGTACCTACATATTAGGTAACTGATGTCTTACAATTTAGACGATTAATAAAATCTTTTAAATTTTAAGCTGTCAAATAGATACATGTAATGTAGATATGTATAAGGAAATTACGTTTATCTGTACTTTTAGAGTGTTTTTACCAGAGATGTGCTATGTAGCTATGCTGCGAAAATGTAATACCTACCTATAGCCACACCTATAGCTATGCTGCGAAAATGTAATACCTACCTATAGCCACACCTATAGCTATGCTGCGAAAATGTAATACCTACCTATAGCCACACCTATAGCTATGCTGCGAAAATGTAATACCTACCTATAGCCACACCTATAGCTATGCTGCGAAAATGTAATACCTACCTATAGCCACACCTATAGCTATGCTGCGAAAATGTAATACCTACCTATAGCCACACCTATAGCTATGCTGCGAAAATGTAATACCTACCTATAGCCACACCTATAGCTATGCTGCGAAAATGTAATACCTACCTATAGCCACACCTATAGCTATGCTGCGAAAATGTAATACCTACCTATAGCCACACCTATAGCTATGCTGCGAAAATGTAATACCTACCTATAGCCACACCTATAGCTATGCTGCGAAAATGTAATACCTACCTATAGCTATGCTGTGAAACTATGTGACCGTTTCCATTCTTACTAAGCTGTATGAGCTGTATGTAGCGATGCGAGTAATGTGCTATGAAGATGTGGCGTTGGAAAGGGGAAAGTAGCTGCGCCCGCCAGGAAGATAAAAAAAATAATATTTTTTTTATCTTCCTATATATATTATATACCAACAATTACTTATCAATATAAAACTTAGTGTCTTTTCGTGAAAAAAACAAAATATTGTGAAAAATATTCATGACATGGGTGGAAATTTTATTCTAAACTTATAATTTGATCAATTGATCATACTAACTTATCTATAAAAAGTAGTAAGTTCTTAGATATATTTATAAAGAAATAAACAACCGTATTCACGACGTTCAAACATATTTAGAAAGTATGTATAGGTAATTTCATGCCTTCCTATACCATTGCTTTTACCAATATCCGGTTTTAAAATTCCACACAAATGAACAAAAAACTCCAAACGTATCCAATCAGGCCTTGCTCCGGTTGTGTGTGTGTTTGAGCAATTATACCCTCGCGCTAGACGCGCTAAGAGCGACCGGCCACGCGCCGCACGAACTTGCTATTGAGAAATATTTTTACAAGTCATTTTTAGGATTTTGTTGTACATAAACTAGTTTTATAGAAGTTTGACAAACGTTAACTAAAAAAAAAACAATTTTGCATTACCTAGGTATTAAAAAAATAATTTGCTCATTTCTTTAATAATATCATTTCTTTCACTTTCTCTTAATTTTTACGAATTTGTTGTATTGTGATAAGATTGTGATGGACGAAATTACATTTATACATATTGTGAAGATTTAAGAATGAACATCAAACCAAAGTTTACAAAAAAGTATCGTGCTTTCGTAGCTGTTTGACGGTAGAGACTAGACTCAACTAGAGAATGAATAGTTTTAGATGAAATTTCAAAATTTGTGTAATATTACTTATTTTTGTGCAGAAATGCAGTATTCCTGTCGGATATTTAGAAAGTTTTCACTCACTGGACGCAGCTGCTGTCTTATAATTTTGTTAGTAATTTATGTTTAGAGAGTGAGAGAGAGTTGTTGTACATAAAAATATTGAAATAATATTTTATTTTATTTATTTATTTACTCTACAATAAAACTATACATAGAACACTTATTGCTAATTTATGTAGGTATACAAAACAAAAAACAGTATAGTTTATTAGGCGGCCTTATGACTTAGAAGTAGGGTTGCCAGGCCATAAAATGCAAAGGCCGGACTGCGCACTATATAAGGCCGGACATTTTAGCCTAAAAGCCGAACATGTTTTTTTTATTGCCAAACATAATGTTTTTACAGCTGGGCTGTTGAAAAAAGTATTTATACGTGGTGAAAAGTGAGGATATTCGATATTTATTAAAAGATGGACATAGTATTTATAATAAAAAAACTCGTTTACGAATTTGAAATGTTTATTAAGTTACACTATTACAGTTTTACTTACAAATGGATCATCAGTCTTTTGTAGATAATTAAATATTATTAAAACTAAAAAACAAATGAATATAACTCTCTTTTGGCATTCTTAATACTATAAACTAAAAAATATAATAAAACAAATAAAAATAATCATTCTTCTGGAAAGTAACAAAAAGATAATATTAATTTTACGGCTAGGTAAGAATTTACTTTATAGTAGGTATTTATAGAACAATTTAAAATCTTTAAAAAATAACAAAACCTAGTTATACTTATATTTGGCACTTAGATAGTTTGCTCTCCGCTCGCCCTTGTCCGTTCAGGTCGGGCGCTCGTCCGCCCATCGTCGTACGAATCGCCACTCTGACAAAAAGCCTGACAAAAGCCGGACAGGCCAAACACGTACATATTTGGCCGGACGCGACTGCAAAAAACCTAACATGTCCGGCTAAAGCCGGACACCTGGCAAGCCTACTTAGAAGTGATAATACATACCTACTTATTATGCAACGCTCGATAAAATATAATTTAATATTCATCACTTGTGTTAGAAGAAGAAGAAGTACAAGCAAGCTAGGTATGCTACTATAATTATTAAAGTAGCTTTGTGCTCGCAGCTTTGCTCCATTTGTCTAAAACTTTATAAATTACCTATATTATATTATTATAGCGGTCCGCCCCGGCTTCGCCCGTGGAACATATTTCGCAATAAAAGGTAACCTTTCTCAGGGTCTAAAGATTATCTGTGTCAAATTTCATCAAAATCGGTCCAGTAGTTTATGCGTGAAAACCATACATACATACAAACCTTTCCTCTTTATAATACATATTAGTATAGATAAACCTTCATATTTTTCTATGTCAGCAATCAGCATCAAAATTCGTTGCACAGTTTTAAAACATATAGGTACCTACATATAGGGACGGATAGACAGCGACAGCGACTTTGTTTTATACTAGGTAGGGTAACGGCACCAGTGGTCAGCCAGGCACCAGTGATCAGCCTATTGCGTTGTTTATTGGCCATAAATATCGCTGTAATCAAAATAATCAAATCACGCGCACTTAAATAGAAGCTCTGTTTCGTTATTGGTTCATGCATCACGCGATAGGAGCAGCAGGGGGTCAGGGGAGAGAAGTAAACACGTTCGTACAGGTGCTGTCCGCCGACAAGAGCAAAAGTGTCATGTCTGCAATATTTTTGTTTCATGTGGTGCTCTTTTGAAAGGTGAGAAATAACATATTTTAGTATGAAATGTGATTGTGTTTTATAGATAATAACTTTATAGATTACTTAGAGCATTTAATTTTATGAAATTTGATAAAAAATATTGTTTTTTTACTTAAAAATTTGAGGGGCTGACCATTGGATACTGATTTTTTATGAAAGATCCAATGGACAGCCCCTGGGGCTGATTACTGGGATTATTCCTAATTGTTAGAAAACCCAGTGGTCAGCCGCATTTCAAAATATTTTTTCAAGCGGCTGACCACTGGGTCTCAATCTGTGGTCTCAATGATCCAGTATTCAGCCACGATGTTATTGAAATAATATTTTAAGTATAAATGCGAATGTTTGTGTTTAAATATATAAGTAATACTTCATGTTAGTTAAGTTTTACCTGAAATAACGGTATTATGTGTATTCATATCCAAAAGTTATTATTGTTCCCTTTTTTTCTTGCTAAAAATGCCGCCAAGACAGCAGTATCCTCCAGAGAAATCCTCCGAAAGAGATCCTCCTGTGGTTGATTATAATTATATATATTGTGGATTATAGATACATCAATAATATTATAAACTAATATCGCTGATTTTTTTAAAAAGAATTATTGCTGTTTTTATGATAAATAATAAGAAATTCCTAGAAAATAAGAAGACACAAAGAGATTGTAATAGTATGTATAAAATAATATTTGTATTATGTACGATATATATTTTTTGTGCTAAGTGAATCGTTGCTATAAAAATGTGATTAATATAGTTGATTTTGATTATTTTGATCTCATAATTAGTTATACTTACTAAAGGCTGAACACTGGGTTCAACAAGGCTGTTTATTGGTTTTTAGAGGCTGTTCACTGGGACACTGGGCCATTTTTTGTTTAAAATTAATTATATATTTTACTAAGAGAATTATTGTTTTTGATAAACGCTGATTCGAAACTACAATAAACAATAAATCCATACATGTTGTACGTTTTTTTATTCGACGATTGTCGTAGAAATGGCAATTGTCAAAACTTCAAAAAGCTGTTATGAGGCTGACCACTGGTGCCGTTACCCTATGTAGTGATAAAATAAAAATCTTTATTGTACATTTATTTGTTTCAATTTCACACCAATACCTAGAAACATTTTCCACTAACACATTTATGGAAATTTCCTTTTAGACAATGATCGGAATGCTAGGTATTAATTAAAATCGAACCAAAAACGAGCAATTATCGACATGATGCTATAATTCAGTTTGAAATGTTTGCTTTTTCAGTTATGTCTGTTTGTATGTCAGTTGACAATTGTAACTGTGCTGTGTCTTTCGAGAGCGGACAAATAGTCAAGTGTGTGTCGGTATACGTATAATTGTACCTATTCCTAATTATACCTATTGGGGTTCCGCAGCACTGGTCGATTTTTACTTTTTATAGGTACCTAATATCGATTGATTTTAGAATAAATATACAAAAGAAGAAGAAGTGTTCCTTTTAGGAATATAATATATTACCTTTATTGGGTTACTTAGGTACATATTATTTTAATAAAAATAGATAAAAAAATTTGGAAAATCCAAAAGTGCACGCCTCATAATTTTTTTTTAATAAATATTTATTAATTATTATTTTTGTTTATTTAATAACAATTAAACCACATCGAATCAGACCCTGAAAAATGAAAGGGTTCTATTCCTGAGCATACTCAAGCGTAAGAGAAAAAAAAAGACTCGATTAGTAAAGTATTTCGGTCGCTATCGTGTTAACAAGAAAAAGGATCCGCACATACAGACACACGGACGTCCAAGACAGAACTTTTTTAAACTGTTTTTTAACTAGTTTAAATAACAATAATGACATCAAAAATATCATGAACGTTAAAAATAGTGTTTTTTCTTAATATGTGTGTGTATGTATTATCTTACAAGTGCAATGTATGATACATAAAGACATTTTAAGTTTGAAAAATCAGATGTTTTGCGCGAAGTGACAGTAGTACCCACCTCAACGCTTCGCTTATGAGGCGTGCAATAGATCACAGCTCTTTTCCAGTTCATAACAAAATTCCATCAAAATCTAAAATTCCAGATGAACATGACTAAGGAAAAAACCTATTCTAACCTACACGTTGTATTTTATGTCAGAAATCATAATGTTGTGCAGTAAAACAGAATAAACACCAAAAATTCTTCATATTTTATTGTAACAAAACAAAGATGTAATAATATATACACAAGAATTTAATAAAAATTCCGACTTTTATTTCGTGGAAAGCTAATGAAATTTCCGTGTCGCAGTGTAGTGCAGACAGAGACTAATGGAGTGGACGTCTCTGGGGACTCTGGGGAGTTACTCTGTGGCAAGTCTGTGACCCTTTGATTTGTTGATTGTGCAAGGAAATCTGTAAATAAACGAACAAATGAACTATGAGCTAATTTTAGAATAAAAATAAAAAAAGAGAATAAAGTGTTTTATATTCTGAAAAATTAAATACACCGTATTTTTTAAATTTAAGATTAATTTAAAATTCAACTATAGTATAATAATATTATGTACGGTATAAGTGTGAATAAAATGATGCAAAAAGCCAACATCACGCGGTGTTCCCAGGCGGTCACCCATCCAAGTACTGACCGCGCCCGACGTTGCTTAACTTCGGTGATCGGACGAGAACCGGTGTATTCAACGTGGTATGGACGTTGGCGACAGTTTAATCGAAATTAACAAACGGTTTATAAAATACTTATTAGGAATAACTTCTTATTTTACACAAACAAATAACCAGCTAGAAATTGGTCATCGTTATTTTAACTAGGTACAATAAATGAAACGTGGATCTACTTTACTTTGAAATTTGTTAGAATTAAAATATTAAATTGACTTTTCATTGAATTCAATCATGGACTAATAGCACAGACTAATAATAATATACTACGTATACAATAATAGAATATATTCTATTAGTCCATGATTCAATAATAGTATTCTGTATTTCTTATTAAAAATAATTTATCAAAAACAGATATGCTCCATTGCATCTTTTTCGTTCTCCTCGTATGAACCTTCCTTATGTTTTAACAAAAACGCGTCAAAGACTTGTAACTTGAAGGCATAGAATTAAATACCACAGGACTATATCGATATATATATATAGTCTTGGAAATTTAAAAACTTAGTAAAATTATATGGATATTTCTTAGCAGCGCCATCTTTTATCGAATAGAATTACCATGATTATTTAAATATTTTCTTGCTTTTCCTTTAGTACCTTGTATAAATTATAGATGGCGCTGAAATATATTTTATTACAATACTGTAGTAAATTTAATTAAAGCGCCATCTATGTTAGATGACGCTTTAATTAAATTTACTACAGCGCCATCTCTGATACTTTTGTTATAACTACTGTGTTATTTATTATCTTACATATATCATAGATGGCGTTGAAATATATTTAATTACAATACAAGATAACATAGATGGCGCTTTAATCAAATTAAATACAAATACCTATAGGATTTTAATTTTTTTTACTTTTTCACGTAAAAATAGTGATGTTAAAAATTGTAAAATAATATTTCAAAGATTTTGAATTTCTGTTATGAGAGCGTTTTCAAAAAAAAGTGTACCATGCCTGAATTTATGGATAAATTTTAAATGTTGCATTTTTAATGAAATTTTGATTTAGAAATTTTAAATATACATCATAGTAAGTGAAATTGTATTTAATTGCTTGCAGATTAATTTGTTTTACGAGAAATCATCAAAATAAATTGGGACTGTGAAAAAAAGTGTCAGTTTTGCGACAGTCATTAATGCTCATGTAACTATTAACTACGAAGAAAGACGCAAAATATTTTGATTGTGTTACGAAGATTATAACATACATTATTTAAAAAATAGAAAATTGAAGTCGACAAATTAATAAAATTCCTATTAAACGAGCTTTAAGTTCTGTTTTGCCACAGCTGATGCCAAAGTAGCCGTTACTTTTACGATACTTAATACATTTCGATTAAAATCGGCAAAGTGGTTATTTTATTTCGGAACAGTAAAACCATTTTAAATATTGAAATCAAATTATTTGTGTCTCGTATAATAAAAAAATGTAAAAACTAAAATTTTTCTTGTCGCAAAACGGGGGACTGTCGCAAAACCGATAGACCATTTTTCATAAGGCTAGGTTTATATTGAATCCAATTAACATGGTTAAAATAAAACCGAGAATACGTTTACAAAAATTTTATTTAAGTCTGATAAAAAAAATACACCAACACATAGTTTGACACAGTATCAATTTTAGGGTAAAACTCAGAGTTACACTACCTACACCTTTTAACTTTCCATACATGTATCACATATTATGTATTCAGGGTATACCTGCTGACCAACGCATTCATTGCAATACCATTTTTTGCAAATTATACATGTCCTTTTTGGTCCCGAGATCAGTGAAACCTAAAAATATGAAAAAATTATAAAAATTATGAAGAATATTACAATGACAATCTAGACTTGGCTTTATGCTGCAGTTTTGCGACTTTTCTTGTCAGCCTATAGGTCACGAAGCAAAATGTTGCAAAACTGACGTGACGTTTTCTTTTCAGTTTTTAGTCAAAATTATATTCTGACGAAAAAATGTGCCTACACTGATTATCAAATGTAAATAACGGTTAATGAATATATTGCTCATCTTCTGAAAGTATTTAAACGATGTTTACTTCCCTGTATCAAGTAATAATATGTCTCAAACCAGACAGTAGAAATTGCAACGGCCGTTGCACTCACAAAACACTTCTGTTTTACTCGAACTGTATTTGAAAATAAGCTTTTTTAAATTGGCGGACGGTGAAAGTAAACGATAATTTTGCCATTTATAAAATTCAAATAGTAATCTAAAATTTGTAAGTGACATTATTAGCCGTGATAAACCCGACATGTCCGGTCGGTACCACTTTTTAAGATATTTTTGGAAATCAAATTGCTTTTAAACGATTATAAGGCCTTAATTATGAACTACATGCGACGATTCGCAAATAAATGTACTTTTAGATGACACTAAAACTTATGGTACCTTGGTATAAAACTTTTTAGAATCGCTTCTCTAACATCGAAGAACTTGGATGGGGACACGCCAAAAACTGACACTTTAGTTTTAAAAATGATTATTTAAAAAATAGTACGCAATGTTTCCGTGAATTAATTGTTTGCATTTATCAAATTATGGTGTATTTAATACTTTTCAAGCATTATATAATTAGCCATCATATAAATTTTACTTGTTATTCGACTTGAAACACAGGGGACAGGCCGAAAGTGAGGGGTACACTTTTTTTTGAAAACGCTCATGAATATTTTAATCGTTTATTACATTGTTGTATTGAAATTACAATTGCATTATTTCGCTAATAAGTTTAGTAATTTCATAACATCTGTCGCCAACGTCCATACCACGTTGAATATACCGGTTCTCGTCCGATCACCGAAGTTAAGCAACGTCGGGCGCGGTCAGTACTTGGATGGGTGACCGCCTGGGAACACCGCGTGATGTTGGCTTTTTGCATGTCAACACACTTTTTATACATTAAAATTGATTTTAGGTACAGAACCATAAATCTAACCTATTATTAATGAGCAGCGTCATGGTGGTTATGAATAGTTTTCACATGACGAAAGATAAACAACTAAGTATGCTAGTCACAAGTCACAACTCACAGTATATCCTTGACATGTTAATAGAGCATCTCTAAATGGCTGCTGTGTGCTAACTGTACCGTGGGAATTGCATGTGCAACGTTCGATTAATTATATCCTCGTAAGCCCCAATGACAAGAATATAATATATCGGCCTAAATTAATTTATGAGATTATGAAATCGCTGCCTAACGAAGTATAAGTAGGTATAACAGCAGTACATAATATCGAATTTTAATTTATTTTGTTCATTAGTTTACTTTTTGCTCAAACAATTCCTCAAATTGAAATGTGTGTTAATTATTTGATTTTGATTTTAAAGCAAATAAAATTTTATGTGTAGGTTATTTTTTCATACGTTTGTTTTATTTTATTTAGGGACTAGGGAGATAGACGCATGAAATGGGTCTCAAAAGTTCATAGGGGACAAGTCCAGACGACAAATTTTACATTTATATTCGTCATGAGGTTTAATAAAAAGTCATATATGGAAATCCATGTATTATTATAATAATTTAGAGATTTATACGCAACACAGCAAACAATCTTCTTTACAATCTTTATGGTTAGTAAACTCATCAAAAACTCAAAAAGTTCTGCAAGAATAGAGCTTAAATTTTAACAAATATTGAACAAAAGTTAATATTGAGGAAATAAATTAATCCTAACAAAAGGTAAAAGGAATTCGAACCAATTTGCCGAAACTCAATACCAAAATATAGGTACTTACCGTATTTCAACCAACTTTTGTACTCAATTTCAACGAAAGAGGTTTAACTTAGTACAATTTTCACGTGTTATAGAAACTTAATTAATAATTTATTATGATAAGCAACAACCTCCAAAGCCTTACGCAAGCTTAGGTCATTAACTCGATCACTACGTAACAGTTCAAACACCTGGCAATGCCTTAGAAGCATCAAGCAATTTCACTTCGACCTTGTCTATTATAAATGCATTTGATAGCTTTTTCATATTCATAGTCATTTTAAATAGCTTTGCCCGTGGCTTTCTGCGTAGACGATTATACACACGTGCTAAGTGCTAACGATTCTTTTCAAGTATGTAGATAATGTATGTTTTTTTAAATTTCAGATTTTGAGCTGAGTAATTTGAAGATTTCAGGTATTCATATCTGTAGACTGTTTGCCAATTACTTTACATAATTATAAATATTAATTACATATTTGTTACTAATATGTCCAGCAAGTTCGTATATTTAGCTCTTTTAAAAAAATAGTATGACATGATTTTCAAAAACTATACTGTGTGAATGTTTGTCAGTTTGAATGGGCCAGTACCTTCAATCCGTGTTATTACTAAATTTACACGGATTGAATATATTTTTCTGAAGTGTAATACGTAATAAAGTGTAATAATAAATCGTAAGGAGCCACAAAGTCTGCTTTAACTAAAACAAGTACTTACTCATTTTATTACATAAGTCATTTCTCTTGAAAGAATGTGGCAGCTGATAGGCTTTCATAGCCGCTGGCGATCTGCTCGTGACGAAACACTTGCTAAGAGCAACTGGTTTGACTACTTTCTGACCGTTTTTGGGGTTTTCGTGTAACATAATAGAAGGGTTTTGTAGGATGTTCGAGTTTATGAGCGAAACGAATGAGCACAGATTACTAAATAAGTAATAACTATAATAGCTACTAAGTTAGATGGTTAGAAATTGTTGAAATGTAAGGGTTTTTTTCCTTGCTACTCACTATTTAAAAATTGAATTATTTATTGACTTGTATAACGCTTCGGAAAATTAAAAGTTAATAATAAGTAAGACTTGTACTCGTTTGCAATTATTACATTTTCATAGCACAAAAAGATATACATATTTTAATTTTATTTTTTGGTTATATAAAGTTGTAAAATGTAGCTCATAGTAAGATAATCCTGAATTTCTATATAAATATTGTAATATTATATTATGTGTACAGTTTTTATCATCTTATTGCGATATATTACATATACATTTATACAGAAAAAAATATAAAGACGTCAATCATTAGCACACATGTTATAAAAAGACATATGTATAGCACCGTTGATACAGCGAAAGCATGGAAAGTTCAAACAGAAAAACCGATAAATAATATATATAAGTATAAATAATATATGCTAATCATTACACTGATGTTGCGTAAGAAGAAAGCCGGACGCGCGGGTTTGCCTACTTAGTGTATTAGCAAGCGCGGAAGGTATGTACATGGGAATTTAGAGATTGTAATAATTAACACGGTAGCTTGTATTGTAGACTAGATTATGTATGTGTGTTTATTATTTACAGGTAATTCATTCCGACTCTGCCTGGATTGAAACAGGATGGAAATAGAAATATATGTTACGCTGTTTCACAGGAATTATACAGAAATGGATTTCTACTGAAGATGAAAATTCAACAATTCATTTATTACAAAACTAGATTTCCGCCCGCGGCTTCGCCCGCGTTTGCAAAGGAAAACCCGCATAGTTCCCGTTCCCGTGGGATTTCCGGGATAAAAACTATCCTATGTGTTAATCCAAGTTACCCTCTATATGTGTGCTAAATTTCATTGTAATCGGTTCAGTAGTTTTTACGTGAAAGAGTAACAAACATCCATACATCCATACATCCATACATCCATACATCCATACATCCTTACAAACTTTCGCCTTTATAATATGTATTAGATAAATGAATAAATATATAATTACTATATGCTGCTTAAAAATATGGTTTTATTTACAATTAGTCAGTAGCTACTCTCAATTTTTAATCGCTCCTTTATTATTAAATATATATGAAAAATAATTCATAATAATTCATAAATTATGCTCTGATAGTATTTTCAATCAAGAAACAAATATTTGAAATCGACTTCTGCCCGCGACTGTCCACGACATTCTTGTTAAAAGGACTAATGCGACGTCAAAGCATTGCGGTAACATTTCAACAGTTTCGTATATCGGCTACATACCAGACAGACATTCATATCTTACATTACTATGAATGCAAGTAAATGCAAGTAAAGTAAAAACTGTAGTATGTATTACCTATTAAAAAAATAGATTTTTTCCAAAGTGTTTATTGTCATATCTTACTTGTAAAATATGAATGAAGAAGATTGATTTATGTAAAAACAAGCTCATCTAAATTCAAATGAGAAGATAAATGATTTGATTCATTCTATGCAAAATTTCGCCGCCGCACCTTTGAAGTTTATTATTATAGGTTATTTATTCTAACTCTTCACTTTCGAGACATGTATATAACAGTGTATTGTATATATGTATTGAAAGTGTATTTTTTATTAATGAACTTTTGTTTAGATTTTGTTAATATTTAAGATTATAACTTTGACATTTTGTTGTAATGAGAGGAAGTATTATCACAGAATATAATATAATAGTGTATTATATAATTATTTTTAACATTACCAATACCTGCCTGGCCTGATCGCCTCCTTGGTACAGTGGTTGACGCGTGAGTGTAGAACCGAGGGATCCTGGGTTCGTTTTTCGGTGGAGACGAAGAAATAAAAAAATGTCTCGGTCTGGCAGGACACAGAAGGCTGATCACCTACTTGTCCCTAAAGAAAATATATCAGTGAAACAGTTGTATCTTACCCCACTAGGGGACATGGGACTGCTCTTTAATATTTGCAATAAAATTACCTCACCAATATCTTCAATAACATCGTGAGAACCAACTTACGCTGCTCTTCGGATTGCGTTTCGCAAATCGCCGTGAATCGAGAAATGGACCGATAAATTGTATTTCTAATGTATTATATTGTATAGCATTACTTGTGTTGCGTGTTGGATGACATTTTACGAACGTTAATCGGAACAATACCTACTCTGTGTGCAATATTATAGGTAAATTGTAACAATAATGTAAGTAGAACAAAAACAAAACACACAAAATAATGCTTATAATGTTTACATTACCTACAGACAACAGGATTCAGGCTTCTTTTCATAACCAATATTTCTCTTCTTTTAACCCCCGGTCAAATTATTTGGAACTAAATAACATTTTGTATTGCAGTTTCAATTAATTTATTATTATTTTGTAGAGAATATTCTCTACAAATTAATGAGTTTAAAACAAATAACAATTATTTCATGACGACAATTACAATTAATTCTACAGGGGTCTTAGTACGCAATGACAAAAATAAAAATGATGGTCAGAACGCTGATACCGGATACCTTAAGATACTGTATTATTATATTATATGTAGTATCTTCACCGTGTGTGACGCGCTTTATATCCACTGCTACTATCTTCTTGAACTGGAGCTAGTTTTTATTGTTTGTACAATATTACGAATTTATTATTTCATGAAATAAGGGTTAAAAAAGAATCCGCCCCCGGGTGGGCTCGAACCACCAACCTTTCGGTTAACAGCCGAACGCGCTAGCCGATTGCGCCACGGAGGCTATACTGACCCATTTAATTTTACATAACATACTGTATATGAAATAATATTTAATATTTCATTGTTAAACAGACTAAAGAATTGTTCAGTAAATTATGTAATAATGTAACATTACAATAACAAAAGTCTGTTACAAGATGTTTTTCGAAGTAGCTATGCAACTGCTTGAAACACATAAAAATTAAAATGTATATATTTTTATTTTAAAGTCTACATACTTAGAAGTCCATAATGAATAATGTTTATAAAATCAAATACTTCCGAAAATTTCACAGGTCGTGTAAAAGGATGTACCTATTTTGTTAATCTGGTTTTCAACTACATCAACACGGTAACTCTGAGTTCAAAGCACTTCTAGAAGAAGTCTATTTGACTAAATATATTTTGCATAGACTTTTTGAAACATGTTACCTTTTATTAAGAATTTATAAAGAAAGTTAATTCATGATCAACGATTTGACCGCATATAATAAATTGTAGATGCCGAATTTCATCAAGATTGATTTAGTGGTTTAGCCGCGAAAGCGGAACAGACAGGATTTTATAATTTTGTATTTTATTATAAGTACAGAATTCACATTTAAATAAAATAGAAAAATAAGTCTCTACTCTCTAGTCTCTACCGAAAGCAGTACCCTCCTTTTAACAATGATAATTAGATACTTAAATTTTCAAGATATTACGAAATTCTTTGTTATTTTTATTAATTGAAACAAAAACACTAATTAAATGAATTTCATATGTGTAAATAAATAACTATTTCAAGTTTGTATTAAATGTATGTTTATTTTAATTAAAGTTTTTGGACAAAGTGTGTTAATATCACAATATACAATATAAATTAATATGTATTTAGAAAGTCCTATCAAACATGAGCGCGTAATCATTTCCGATAGTGATTTATCAGATATTTTTAATTGTTATTGGAATTTTAATTAAATTTTTATACTCATCCTTGTTATTTTGTCTAAAATAGTGTTCTACTTATTTATTTTATTTGTAAATTGTAACACTATTTTTTGTTCATTTCATCGTGTGTTTTGTGTGCATTTTTTGTTCATTTCATCGCAATTAATTTTATTTTGATTGAATAGTGAGATAGTTTTTACTTTTGGTTGTACGGAGGTTTTACTTGCGAGGTCCGTACGAACCATATTGAAATTTTGACTGTCTATTTTCTTTGTGAACAGCTCTACAATTACAATTACTATCTACTAGCTTTCCGCCCGCGGCTTCGCCTGCGTTTTCAAAGAAAAACCCGCATACTTCCCGTTCCCGTGGGATTTCCGGGATAAAACCTATCCTATGTGTTAATCCAAGTTACCCTCTATACGTGTGCTTAATTTCATTGTAATCGGTTCAGTAGTATTTGCGTGAAAGAGTAAAAAACACACACACACGTGTGTGCACACTGCACACGTCACACATCCTCACAAACTTTCGCATTTATAATATTAGTTATAGGACTAATCAGCAGAAAAACAATTTCTATGGCTTTATTCTTATATGAAATAAAAATTCAACATAAATTCACGATTATAATATAAACCTACTCATACACTTTTTGGAACGAAACAAAGCAAAAATTGTATTTGTATTTATGACTAGCCGCTTGTCCCAGCTTCGTCTGTATTGACCTGAAAATAACATAGCGTATGTTATTTATAAAATATAGCTTATCGGCCTTACTTATAAAAAGTTAAACAATGGATAAATTTCTACCATTTTCTACTATAGCTTTGTCCTGCTCTTGCTCACATGAAACGTCAATCATAAAAACAAGACAGGTTATTGCAATAACTAATCCATTGCATAGCGAATGGGTAACATTTTATAAGTAAGACCGTATGTTTTTAGGAAAATGACAGGTATATTATAAGATCAGGTAAATGTGGAGCAAGCTTCAAATTTGAATAGGATGCAAATTGGTAGAGAATAATTTACTTATATCGTTAGATATTTATTTAAATAAAAAGCCAAACATTTCCTATTTATTCGTATAGTTTTATACAGGGTGTCCCACTGTTGGTATACTAAGCTCAAAGGAGATAACAGTTTTGCATACGCTGAGTACGTAAAAAATACTTTTAAAATTCCAGATGCAGTTTTTAATCAAATAGATGAATTCTTAAAACTCTATGTGTACACCCCTAATAAGCAACCCGCCCAACTTTGCCACCCGCACGTGACCTATCGTTTAAGATTATGTTTTCATAGACAAAATGCTCATATTAGCGAAGCGTTATATGGCAGCTGCGCGAAGCTAGAGAAGAAAACATGGATTTTCAGGAAAAATTTAGCAAAAATTTTTTGATGTAATTTTGTTGTTTAAGTATTTTTTACGTGATCAGTGTATGCAAAACTACAAGTCCCTTAGCGCTTAGTATACCAATAGTGGGACACCCTGTATACTTACGGTATAAACTATTTTTAGCATTGCAAAAGGAAGGAAGTCTTGCGACAGTCAGCGGCAAACAGCAATCATTATAAAAAAATGTAGTGCCTTTTTAAGACGTTGCTCTACCAAGCTATAAGATATCTCATTTCTAGACTTTTTTATATTGATCCTAGTAATCTAAATTTTTTTTAATAACTTAACTGTCTGTTTTTTTTAATTACGCTGTCTGTTTGGCTCTTCTTCACGCCTCAATCACAGAACCGATTTAGATGAAATTTGGTACAGAGATAAAGAAAAATTACATAGGAAAGTTTTCAATTTTCATCCCGGTAATCCCTCTGGCGGAGAGTTAGTACTTATTTAACTAAAATTGAAATTAATTTTAATATAATCAAAACATTACCTCTTTCTATACCTAGTGATTTAATTGAGTCAAAATATAACTTACAAACTTCAAAGCGATATTTTTTATACAAAAGAAAGGTTTAAAACGGAAGTTCGACAGCGGTAACAAGTTTTTGTAGAGACTTTTTTAATTTCCTCCTAAAAAAGGGCCGTGAGAAATGTCGATTAGAATCTTATAGATAGGAATGATTCGACAGTGTGTGTAATTTTGTATTAGGGATTATAAAATATGTTTAAATCGTCTTTCCATTCTCTCAATTCTTAAACAAATCATGTTATTGTAAAATATAATTTTATAAGTAGAGGAGTCCTACTCTACAATATTATCGAGACTGGAAGACTTTATTTATTTACCTAGATAGAACTAAAATAAATTATTAACACTGAAAAGCTTTTTTTTTACTTGTTTAGTTGAATGCACTAATCTCAGGAACTGCGTATAGAGGCCATTGAGATTCTTCTATTAATCCATACCAATATTATAAAGCTGAAGAGTTTGTTTGTTTGAACGCGCTAATCTCAGGAACTACTGGTCCGATTTGAAAAATTCTTTCGGTGTTAGATAGCCCATTTATCGAGGAAGTCTATAGGCTATATATCATTACGCTAAGACCAACAAGAATGGCGAGCCACGCGGGTGAAACCGTGAAGCGCATGTTTTTAAAAATTATATTGCAATTGAAATCTGTAGGCTGTAAAAAAATACATTACATATTTGTATCAATAATTTTTTTTTGCCTTTTTTAACTTGAAGATTGTAAAGTTAAAAAGTAACTAATTACTTATATACATAAGAAAATTAAAGTTCAAACCCACTATGATACAACATTATACGTTTCTAAGACGTACCATTTCCCCACGTCCTACCATCACCACTCGTGGTAGCACCACTCTGCACTCACCACTCTCAGACACAAGACAGTCGCCTCCACACAGCCGTGACAAACAGACGCTTTATATATATATATATATAGTTGTGAACCATTTTTGTTGTGCAAAAAATGTGATTCCAACGACATTCAAGGGATTTTCATGTATTTTGGATATTGTTTTTTTGTGAACTCACTGTGTTGTTTTTGTGAAATATTTTAAGGTATGTATTTTTCGTTTTTATTATTTTATTGGAATAAATAACAAAAAACACCGAACCTGAAAGAAATTAAGGTACTTTCAGACTTTTTGATGACACGTACGACATTACGTACCTCAGCATTTTCTTTTAATATGTACTAATTTTATTTCTATGGATTTTTATGTTTTCGGCTTTTACGTATTTCATAAAATATTTTTTATTTAAGATTATTAGAAAATACTTGTAAATGATGCAAGCTTTTTGACTCTCGCGATGCCAGCGAAGCTTAGAGCTTTACCGAAAGCTCGTGTAGCACTTTTACTTTTATTACTTATGCTATACTTTAAAATATAATATTATGTTAATTATCACGTCAGCTGAATTTATTTCACCTTACACTTTCCAACTTTTCAAAACCTTTTCTCCAAAACAACTTTAGGATTTAGTATTTATTTATTTTTTATATTAGGTCATTGAAAAATATTTATAAATATAATTTTATAGATGAAAATCGAAAATATTGATTAAACAAATTATTGTATTCGACTATTCGCTATAACACGCGATATTACAAACATATTAATGAAAATACATTCAGAAAGTTACATTTTAATTAAAATGCTTCCTTTAGTGACAAAATTAATACATAAATGTATGCGTGACTTATACATTTCATTACTTAGCTTAGTAGAAATTACTGCCGCGTTTCGGTATAATTATAAATATCCGAGGTTTTTACATATTAATATTATTGATATGTGAAATTCTAAGTCAATCGATAAATCATTATATTTATAATTTATGATATGCTAATTTGAATGAATACTTTCATAAGATTAAAATAAATCTAACTAATAAGTTTCTATGAATGGATATGAGATTGTAGTTATGTTTTACGCTTTTTATGTAAAAACTTTCGAGCCGCAAGTATGCAGAAAGGTTATTTAAATTATTCTGCAAAAAGAAAGGCATACGTCTGAAGCTGTATTCATTTACATATTTTGAATTTGGTTGAAATGTTACCCCATTTTTAGATAACTATTATTGTATGAAAACAACTAATATATTATGTATCATGATAGATACCTACGATACATATTGCAAGTAGTAAACATTGTTTGTATATTTGAGCTAACATCCGGAACTGCGGATCCGGTTTTGAGAATACCTTCACAAGTAAACGAACACGTTGAATCATGAATGCTGTAGAATAAAATTAATACGAAATTTTATGTTTGAATGTAAACTGTGCTAGTATTTCATGAAGAATCTACTGAACAGATATAGCTCATAAGATATTTAAATACAATATGATGAATCATGAACCTGAAATCTAAATAATATGTAGGTAAGTGTTTTAGGGGCTAAAGCTTGTTTCTATAAAGAGCTGAAATTAGTTATAACATTTTCGATAAAATAAAGACCCATTAGACACGGCATACTTAGAACCATACCGATTTTATACATAGGTATTTCGATTTCAATCAATTCTAAAGGTTGTACAGATAAATATGAAGCTTACAACATAAAAAACTTACAGAAAATGAATGAAAATTTCATTACACTGGACGACTATCCGAACATCAAGTTTTAAACAATTGGTGTGAAGACAAGACATTCAAAGGTTCATAACTCATAATATACTTACTATTATCCGTGGTATTAGCACTAAAAAAAGGCAGATATCTTCAATAATGACGTAAAGCATCTCCATCAGCGCGATTTCTATAATTTTCCCACAATCTAGCGATTAGAAAGTCATTTGTCTTATTGATTGTTCAGACAATAATGTCTTCGATCTGCCACGGGGCACTTTCGCTCGTTCAAGGGCGTTAGGCTGCTGTCACACTGGGGAATTAAAATTATAGATGAGATAAATCATTAATAAATAATAGATAAAGATGTGGTACAGACACTGTTTCAAAGCAACCAAAGAAGTGCACTCTGCGCATATAGTGAATGTGTCCTAAGAATTTTGAGTCTATCATAAGTCACAACATTGCATAGGACTGAAAATCAGCAGTTCACAGTTATTTAAAATCTACGATAAACATAATCTTGGCTTTGTGTTTAATAGTTAGTAAGGAAGGGAGATTATTTAAAGACGCAATAAAGTAATGAAATATAGGATAACAGTGTGGGGCTGAAAAGAACGACTATTTGGCATATCAGCATATGCCATTAATTATATTATATAATATGCCATATATATTTATTTCATAACTTTATTCCGTCTTTAAATAATCTCCGTTCTTCACTAACTATTGAACACACAAAGCCACGTAATTCTATGTACGAATACATTGATATAACGTCATATAATATTACTAAACAGATATCAAGTGACCGGTGCGGCAAGGGAGAAAGTATCAATGAGTTAACATCATTATAGCACAGATTATACCTTGGTTACGGACACCAAAATGGCGTTGCGTCATTCGTGGATATTTTGAAGATTTGGGACGTGCGAATTTATCGAAAAGTATTTATTTTACGGTGCATTTATGATTTACATCAAACTAGCGAATGCTCGTTCTAACCCCACTATGTCAAATTATTTTAATGTAAACAGGCGTAGAGCATTCTTTCGTTAATCTTAGTGCGTTCGAAAAGATTCTATGCAATGTTCTT
The DNA here is from genome assembly GCF_061535395.1 of Colias eurytheme. NCBI lineage: Eukaryota > Metazoa > Arthropoda > Insecta > Lepidoptera > Pieridae > Colias > Colias eurytheme. Next base: position 325,202 of record NC_143001.1, read on the forward strand.
ATATTGAACAACACTGAATACGAGTTTTCGTTTACACTAAAAGATCGCGAATGAATGCTCTTGCTCTATGTTCGTTTGATGTAGTAATAATACCGTAAGAAGATAATTTTGGGCTGATCGAATAAGTAGGCATTTTAAGTAGAGCAACAAAAGCTCTTTATGTTGCAATCTTGCAACGTTGAATTAGTAGAAATCAAAACGACTTTTTTAAAATATAGGTAAAAGTTTTATTGTTGTTTATCAACATTCACGTATCAATAAAGATAAGCAGTTTAAACAGCAGAAATAATGGTGGTATTATAATAGTAGTTTAGACAAGACCTATTTACAGTAAGCACTTTCATGTTGGTTCTTCTTAGAAACTTCCTTCCCAACCGGCGGTAAATAATTATTGTATAATCAAACAGAAAAGTTAAGAAGCCCAGTCAAATGAATAAATAAATTTGGAAAATCCAAAAGTGCACGCCTCATAATTTTTTTTAATAAATATTTATTAATTATTATTTTTGTTTATTTAATAACAATTAAACCACATCGAATCAGACCCTGAAAAATGAAAGGGTTCTATTCCTGAGCATACTCAAGCGTAAGAGAAAAAAAAAGACTCGATTAGTAAAGTATTTCGGTCGCTATCGTGTTAACAAGAAAAAGGATCCGCACGTACAGACACACGGACGTCCAAGACAGAACTTTTTTAATCTGTTTTTTAACTAGTTTAAATAACAAAAATGACATCAAAAATATCATGAACGTTAAAAATAGTGTTTTTTCTTGATATGTGTGTGTATGTATTATCTTACAAGTGCAATGTATGATACATAAAGACATTTTAAGTTTGAAAAATCAGATGTTTTGCGCGAAGTGACAGTAGAACCCCCCTCAACGCTTCGCTTATGAGGCGTGCAATAGTTCTTTTTATTATTCCTTACATGCATTTAGTATGTTTTAATTAAAATAATTATGTATATTACATTCTCTACATTTCTTTTACTAATTATGAACTCATAGAGATTATTTACCAAGGAATACTAAAAAAGTGTTAATTATAGCAGTAATTTGAATTTTTACTTGTTACAAGAAAGACAAATTTTAATATTTTAAATTTTAATGTTGATTAATTAGATTTCAGAATTATATTTTGAATATTATAAGGATTCCAAATACCAAATAACAGGAAATGTATTACATTCCGCCGTAAAATTAAAAGCTACTGTATACAACGTGGATTGTAAGGGAATGTATTACCCAAGTAAGCAAGGAAACAGACAATTCGATAAGAATTTTCAGACATTAAATTGTTTCGCCATTCGATATAAATAAATGTAAATATATAACGAATAGCTTGCGTGCGATCCGCTCCACGGCGATGTAGTTCACTGGGACGACGTTTCCACTACTGGCTGTTTTCACTGCCATTTTGTTTTTAATTTTATGAAGAAATAACGAAAAGCTGACAGAATAACAGCGTTACAGCCTCAGCTGTAACATTCATACTGAGTCTGCAGTAATCCTTTTCCCTGAGGTGATACAGATATAATATAATATTATTACGTCTACACAATATATTGTTTTACCCAGTTATACCCTGTTTTTTAAGTTATAAGTATTTTCTGTAGGTATCTAATGTACTGTATCATTTTTTTGGGAATAAATGTGCTTCTATTCTATTCTATTCTATTCAAATAGTGCGGGAATTTTGTGTGTGGCGCGCTTTTTTAGGGTTCCGTAGCCAAAATGGCAAAAACGGAACCCTTATAGTTTCGTCATGTCCGTCTGTCCGTCTGTCCGTCTGTCCGTCTGTCACAGCCGATTTACTCGGAAACTATAAGTACTACAGTGATGAAATTTGATGGGAATATGTGTTGTATGAACCGCTACAAAAATATGACACTAAATAGTAAAAAAAAGAATTGGGGGTGGGGCCCCCCATACATGTAACTGAGGGATGAAATTTTTTTTTTCGATGTACATACCCGTGTGGGGTATCAATGGAAAGGTCTTTTAAAATGATATAAAGTTTTCTAAAAAACATTTTTCTTAAAGTGAACGGTTTTTGAGATATCAGCTCTCAAAGTCGTAAAAAGTATGTCCCCCCCCCTCTATTTTTATAACTACGGGGTATAAAATTCTAAAAAAAATAGAGGTGATGCATGCTAATTAACTCTTTCAACGATTTTTGGTTTGATCAAAGTATCTCTTATAGTTTTTGAGATAGGTTGATTTAACTGTAATTTATTATATTTGCTGCTACGGAACCCTTTGTGCGCGAGCCCGACTCGCACTTGGCCGGTTTTATTTGTCTTTAACCTATGACAAGAGGATTGTCAGCTTATTGTCAGTGTCATAATATTATAGCGCTTTTGCAGTGGTTTTGTTTAAAAAATGTTAAAATTAACGAAATGCGTTGATTTTCATAAGTTTTTTGAATTATGCTTTTAATAATGAAATGTTTGAAATTATAATGACAAAATGAAAATGAAGAAGAGATTGATTTATTTTATGAAATTACTGCCTCTTAAAAAAATTAAACAATACACTTTTAAATATGAAAATCGTATAGTATAAAAACCTAGAGTCTCGTATATAGAAAACAAAAAATTCATATAAATACTAAGCACAGAAAAAATATTGAAATACAAACTAACAGTTATGTCTATAAATAGTAAATACACATAAAACTCGTGGTACAATGGAAACGAGTAGAAAATATCGTACATTGCCTTTTCCAACAAATCAACACACTGTCTGCATCTTGCGATAGTTTTTTTCACTCATTAACAATGTGCACTTGGATTATTTTGTGTTTGCTGTTTTCTTTGGTTATTGGCACGTGGTTTTAATTCAGTTTAAAAATAAATAAATCATTTATTGTATGTTAAATAAGTACTTATGTACCTAGTTTTAGAGCTTACTGCTCTACGTAGGTTTTTGAATTAGATAGGTTCCATTGATTAGTGATTATGTATTATGAAATTATATTTTTGTTTGTCTGTGTTTTACTTAATAACCTTGAAATAGTTAGCTGTTAGAGTTGTCTACAGGGAACGATGAAGATCGCGAAGTGACATTATAATTTTTATCTCTTCTCGAATTGACAAATATTACCCGCATCTTCTTCTTATCTTATATATAAAAATGAATCGCAAAATGTGTTGGTAAGCGCATAACTCGAGAACGGCTGAACCGATTTCGATAATTCTTTTTTTATTATATTCCTTGAAGTACGAGGATGGTTTTTATGTAGAGAAAACGTAAAATATATGTACCACGGGCGAAGCCGGGGCGGACCGCTAGTAGGTATATAAAAAAGTAGAGTCTATTTTCTTTAGTTTTCAAGTACCTATTTCAACATTTTTATTTATAAATAACTTATTTACTTAAACATTATGTTATGACTTATGCTACGACTTGTTGTTTATTGTTTTTACTTTTTATTACTTATAATCTCTTAACTCCTTATAACTTAACTTTCTCGGCATTGCATTTTCATAACAATTACATATGTAAATAATATAAAAACCTTGTCCATGACCATGAGTTTTTATTCATAATTTGTTAACAAATAAAACATTTTAGTAAAAGCGTCGTGATTACGAAAGAGTAGACTTTCGCTTGAACCGGTTGAAACTCTCTTGATGGAGTATCACCATTACTTAGTTGAAAATGAGTTTGCGTTTATTTACAAGAATTGCTTCTATTAATAGATAGTTTATATAGGTATATTATGTGTACCAGTAACAGCTAAATGAACACGAGAGCGAGCAAACCCGCGAGTAACAGCTAGTATGTATTGATTACCACAGAATATTTCATACCAGATAGAGTATACATATATCTGTAAGAGCTTCAAAAGACACAAACACACAATATCAATTATCAACTCAACAACTTACGGCCTTATCACTATACTAGATTTCCGCCCGCGGCTTCGCCCGCGTTTTCAAAGGAAAACCCGCAGAGTTCCCGTTCCCGTGGGATTTCCGGGATAAAACCTATCCTATGTGTTAATCCAAGTTACCCTCTATATGTGTGCTAAATTTCATTGTAATCGGTTCAGTAGTTTTTACGTGAAAGAGTAACAAACATCCATACATCCATACACACTTTCGCCTTTATAATAGTATTAAGTGGATATTGTATTTTTGATATTAAAAGTGTTGTTAGTGTGTTGTAATGATATTAAAAGCTCTGAAACAGATTTACTCAATAGATAAATTGCAAACGTTTAAATAATTTAAGCTTCGACATGGCTGACCATCATTTTTTTATAACGCGCGGTAAGTTTTCATCAAAATTAACTTACCATACTTACCTACTTAAAAGCTTAAACTAACTTAAACGCGATCGAAGTCACATGAAAAAGCTAGTAATGACATTATGTAATAATGAATCATGTTGTTTGTATGTCACCTGGCCAAGGTTATAGAATATCTTTATACATGACTCAGAGTCAGAGCCCTTTCACAACCAGGCTAATCTTTTTTGCGTTAGATTTAGCGTATATAGTAGTTTTAGTTTGATATATAAACATTATTATTTCAAAGCATACTTTTAATAGAGTAAGTACCTAATTACCAAACGGAAAATCAAAATTTATGACCTTAAAAATAAGAAAAAAATATGTGCCAAATTGCCAATTATTTTTTACAATTCGATAAATTAACAGCTTAGTGCTTGAACAGATACATAATAACAGGAAAATAATTAAATTAATGTTTAATAAAAATTAAAAACCACTTGTACTATAAAAGTAATTTATTAAAAACTGTTGTGTCATATAATAGTTTCCGTGATTACAAGCAACGCCGCCGGATAAGTGTAGCAACTAGCACTTGTATTCATTATTTTATGACTGTATTAAGTACTTCATGTATGTATAATTGTTTTATTATCATACAAACATAAATACGTAAGATTTTTGTCTTATATATAGATACAATATTATGTATGCATAATAATTTATACGAGCTTTCGGTAGGAAATTAAATTGATCGATTTTTAAATATTACTATACAGTATGCTATGTATATTCTTAATATTATTTAATTGTAACGTAATAACACACCCCGGACACTCCATACAAAATTATCGTTTTGACAGTCACACTGTAGAGACTGCAAATGTGTGTGTTAACGCTTTAAGGTTGGCACATTTGTGACTAGCGTAAAAAAAAATTCGCGTTTTTCTGATGAAATACATCCGTAAGACATCACAATATCTAACCATTTTCTACGAAAAACGATAATCACAAATCCAAAATAAAATTACTTTTAAGTCAATTTGATTAATGTTGTCAATCTTCGTTGCGTATCGTCCTTGCAGAAAAATATGGCCCATTTTAATCACGATCGCGCGGGGTGAGGTAAGTGTTTAATTTTGGCGGGAGGCGGAGAGTGTCCGTTCTGTAGCGTTTAGCTACTACATATTATATATTCTGTGGTAATAAGCAGATTTATGTAAGTAGATTGTCTTCTTAAATTGGTTATTATTCCGACTGCATGGGATTTATTTACTTATGAAACAAATCCACATTTTTAATACACTTTTATTAGCATTACACGGAAAGGTTTAATGCAAACTTTATTATTAGATATTATTAAGTTTATTTTATGCCAAATACGAATCTAAGGCTCTTAACCTACAACTTATGACAGGAAGGTACATATCAAAATATCAGATAAAACATATTTTCCTTACTTCCAGGATATAATTATAATTAACTTTATCATAAAATATGTAATAAATTATTTGAATCATTAACTGCATACCTTTTAGCTTAACTAAACCACAGATAATATAATACAGTAGCTAATGACAATACTAAAAAGTTTAAAGTAAATGTTTATGAAGATACGATTTTTTGTTTGATTGTTTGCTACAGTTAATATCAAAATCTAACCGATTGATTTTCAAATATTTTAAACTATCAAAATGATGTTTTTGGTAACTATATGATGCAATTAAGACGCTATATACTGAGCAATTAATTTTATTCACAAAACAATTATAAATTAAAAGTTACGTTACATGCTCTTGAACTCAAATTGTTGATGTCCTAAAATGGTTGTATGTAGGTTTAATTGTTTTTTTTTTTTAGTTTTTTAGTTTAATTACCTACGTAGTACGTACCTATTTGTGTAATTCTACATGTCACTTAATTATTACATGAAAGACATTATTTTCTTTTGTGTGAGATTATTTTTAAGTACACACTTAAACTTATCCTTGTAACTATGTACCTATCTGCGAATGAAAAATTTATAAAAATCGGTCCATAGTTTACCGGCATTCGCACCGTTCAAAGATTTGAAAAATGCATTTATAAAAACTGCCCAAACTCTACAACACTACATTACAACATTATATACCTAGGGTACCTAATTACTACTTCTTCGATTTACATATTTTTCAACTTACGTAAAGAGTAAATATCTACTAGATATCTTAGTACTAACCTTCAAAAGTGCATTGTGAAACCAAAGCCTACTCCAGTCTCCACCCATTAATAATGCCAAATGCCAGACTTGTAGTCAAGTTTATCAGTATATCTATTATATGTATTAAAGTATACCTAGCTATAGCAAGTTCACCTTGCTCCTACACTTGCCTTTCAAACAACTACTTATCTAACTTTGTGTTTATTATGTTTTTGGTTGACTTGAAAAAGGAGGGTCTTACATCGTAGAACAACTACTTAATTTGAGTTTAAAAGCTAAGTTAAAAGGGCACGATCGGAATTTGTAGGAATCTTTTTAGATAAGGTACTTACTCTATGATAAAGCAAGTATATTTTATTTATTTCATTATTGGAATAAAAAAAAATATAGGATTGCAGACTCATGAACAATGTGGTTACTTTGTAGAGGTGAAAGACCGCTTTTTCGAAATAATAGACAAGTTTAAAATATACATATTATAAAACAGAGTTAACCTTTATTAATCAGAGCAAAAATTTGAGCAAAAAATTAATAATTAATGAGAATAAGCAAACTTTCGCGTTTCGCCATGACCAATGCAAAATGCTCCAGTATGCAATGCTTTTTACGTTAGTTAGCATAAAATAATTAGTGAAAGCCCATCGAACAGTAATGAAGGTAAAACTTAAAACTGCTGCTTTTTAAGTATTTATTGGAGTAAGAGGCAGCTTTTTAATTAAATTTGAACTCAAAGGTTCGGTCAAATATAATAACAGTGGTAAATGTCGTGATAAGGCGCCTGGTAGTAAATTTATAATTACCTCTATGTACCAATACAAGTATCAAGATTTATAAATAACTAGCGGTCCGCCCCGGCTTCGCCCGTGGTACATATGAAAAATAGATGTTGGCCGATTCTCAGACTTACCCGATATGCACAGAAAATTTCATGAGAATCGGTCCACCCGTTTCGGAGGAGTATGCAGACTAACATTGTGACACGAGAATTTTATATATAAGATATTCAATTTTGATTGTATAACAGGGTAGATAACCAGGGAAACGTCGCGCACAAAGTTTTTAAAGTTACGTCTCAAAAATAACGAAAAAAATACACTAGGAGTTGAAAGCCTTCCATAGATTTGAAAACATAGACTGAAGATAGAAAAAAATATCGAGAAGCTGTCAAATTATCAATATATTTAGTCCTGAATACATCTTTTACACATAAAATTAACATCTGTTATTTCAAAAGATATAATAATTCTTGCAATCAGCATAGGCACTTATTCGATCAAATCGAGTTACATATTTCTATTTTTCATCATAATATCGATGCTTTTCAATAAAAACAATTAACAGTTGTTTACTTTTCATCTCGTCTTCCAACAGTAGCCAGCAAGGTCCAATCATCTATTACCCAGTATTATCTATAGATAGTGAGACAGGTTGTGTAAAGTCAGCGACCGCCGGTGAAAGTGATATCCAAATATCTTGAGATGGAGAAACTTTCACATTATATTATTGGATTAGCGATGGAAAGCGATTATGGCATTTTTGATTTATTTAAAACCACAGTTTTATCTAATATACTAATATTATAAAACTGAATAATTTGTGTACATGATTGTGCCTTTGAACGCGCAAATCTCAGAAGCTACTGGACAGACTTCAATATTTTTTTTAAAACTACGAAAATAATAAGAAATGACCTAAAATATGTGATGCATAACAATAACTTTATATTAGCTAAAAATTTAAATGTAGAGAGATAATCCCACGAGTCATTATCAAAAAACGACCTTGACCCTGAGGTCTCACGAGGTTATGTAATAGTTTTTAATATTACCATATATTACCCATTGTAATTTGTACAGATGAAGTGTGCATTGTAACATTTACTTAAAACTAGCCGCTCCGCGCGGTTTCACCCCCGTGGCTCCTCTCCTGTTGGTCGTAGCGTGATGGTATAGGCACAGTTATTATTGAAATAAAGATAATTTTGGACAAGTTCTGCTGCATAATGATAAATAACTACATTGTTTACTACTATTGTCATGTTTAGGTCAAACATAAAACTAAATCTTACTACAAGTACCTACATTTAGTATTCAAGCCAAGTTTTGATTACAAGTGTAAGTGTTGATCTGACATAATATGCACTTGATTTGAATTTTAATTATATTTAAAACCATCAATCGCTTCCCAACGTTTTCTGAATGAATTTAAATAGTGTAGTATCGGTTTTTGCCAGAGGGCATAATACAAATAGAGATTTGAGAACATAAAAACGCATGTATGTAATAATTTTATGCGGAAAAAGTTATGTATAATACAATTAAAAACATCAACAAAAAAAATAAAAAAGCATTTTCCGATACCGGGAATCGAACCCGAGCCTCCTGGGTGAGAGCCAGGTATCCTAGCCACTAGACCATATCGGATATATTAATGGCGGCAAAATATTGTATCATAATATAATGATATAAGCTTCTTGCATATAATACACATTATTATTTATTATCCATTTGTCGTATCTAATTATTAACATATTCGCATTTTTAAAGATAACAAATACCATAAAAAATATAAAATAATAAATTATATTCATAATATGTACTTGTATTTTAAATAGATTTTTTTTAATAAAATTAAACTTTTAATGTGGAAAAATATTTCTCGTGTAGGTATTAGCGTAGTATATTATTATGAGTCTGTGGTATTAGGTAGTGTAGAATTTAAAATAAAACTTTTTTTAAGTATATTATTTTAAATTTTTAATACGGTTACAGTATGCAGCAGTATTCAATATATCGCAACTCCGCTATTTAAAAAATAAAATAACAACAACATCAAAATTAATTGCAATAAAAGATAAGTATTACAACTACTTAACGTATTAAGAAATACTGTTTCTCACAAAATATATTATACTAGCAATGCCCTGCGGTTTCACCCGCATAGATAGCGATATCGTTACAGTGAAAAGTCTACTATAGGTCGGACTATAGGTTTAATTTTTAATCACATGAAAATCACCTTTACCCCGTCCCGCACTACGGCCTTTTTTTTTGTTTTAGTGGGGAAATCTTTCATAGATACCCACGGCCTCCGGGGGTGGGGCCGTGGGTTATGTCGGATTCCTACCGACCAAAACCCCACTGTGTTCCATCAAGACGCATATTGGTAGAATTCCTCCGTGACCCCCGCACTACGGCCTGCTCGAACAGTATACCTACTATTTTCTGTAGATTGACACTTTTAAAAATTCGTTATATCTTTTGAATGGAATATCCAATTCTTTTCATTTAAAAAGTATTTTGCTGGTATTGAAACAGTCTATAATAAAACATCATTTAATGGGATAAGGATTAATATATGTGTATGGATAACATGGTTTGATTACTGTCGGCACTTCTATTTACTTTGAAAACGTAAAAAAGTTGTTGTAGTAACATAACTACTGAAGATGGACATATGGTATCGCGGACTTTCTTGTAGATATTGATCCATTCTATAATACCGTAGAACATTTTTTTGTTCTATCTTCAATAGATTCCGCAGCGCACGCGATGACAGAAGTTTTATTGAGGATTTTTTTACACCTTGGGTTACATTATTGCATTTTTGGTAAGGATCTCTAATTTTTTTGAAAATGCAATATAGCCTATGTTGCTCAGTAAAGATGCAGCTTTCTAATGGTGAAAGAATTTTTGAAATCGGTCCAGTAGTTTTTGCGTGAAAACCATACATACATACATACATACTTACAAACTTTTCCTCTTTATAATATTAGTATAGATTATATATTAATTTAAAAACCACAATTTTTTTTAAATAGAATTTCAAAACCTTGAAGAACATTTTCAATTTATTACTTCGTATAGAATTTTCGTAAATATAGTAGTAAGATCATATATGTACTTAGAGCAAGTATAGAGCATAATCAAATTTAATTATGATAGTACGCTCTATGAATCCGCAACTCTTTCCAAATAACACTAATTATAGCCGCCGACTTGCCTCCTGCTTTCTCTCGTTATAGAACAGTAGTTTTAAATTAGTGTTGTTATAAGAAAATCATAAAATTTTGAAGATTCCGTATTTTAACGAGTTGGTACACTCATGAAAAAAACTTATACTTCACGGAGAATGTGTTAGGTATGCCTTGACTTGTAATTTTTTTTAAAGGTAAAAATAAATAATTTTGTTGTCTGTATAATATTTGAAAATACATTTTTGAGAATTGATAAATGATAATATTGAATGAGATTTCTTAATTATCTTAATCACTTCTTTTGTCATTATTAATGAGTATACAGTATACTAATTAGTAATTATATCATTATTAGGTAACTATAGATATAAAAAAATATTGGGATGTGGTTTGTATTTTTTTGTAGGTCATCAATGCCTCCGTGGCGCAATTGGCTAGCGCGTTCGGCTGTTAACCGAAAGGTTGGTGGTTCGAGCCCACCCGGGGGCGGAATCTTTTTTAATTATATTTTCATCAATCAAAAAGTGATCGTTATAAAAATGTTGACAAATTAAAAAAAAACATATTGTACTTATCCTTGTACTATGGTTCCACGCGAGCTAAGCAGCGGGCTCTAACTAGTTCAAGATACCTGTTTTTTGTCCGTTGCACTTGCATACCATCTCATACATAGTATAAAAATAAATGTTTTTAAACAGCCTCTGTTTCTCTAGAAACAAATAAAACTTATCTATTTTTTTGATCAACAACGCTATTCAATTCATAAAAACAAAATTAGTCCAACAGATCTAGGTCAGATGATAATTCTACGTCGATTGTTATTCTTTGACAAAACATTATACACCTGTGTTACAAAACGTAGTTATCTTACAAGATTTCACTTTCGACCAAAACCAGATTCTGAATGGGCATATATTTTATAAGGCAATAAAAAAATCAAAGAATACACACCTTAAATTCACAGACGAGTCATATCGAAAGCTTTTTAAAGGTGTGGGCTTTTTAAACGAAAGTTCATATTTTATTGATTATGAATAATATATTCCTCGTCGTAGTTTTGTTTGACGTATTCATTAAATAATATAAAAAACTAGGTAAATGCGATTTATCACGAGTAGAATGAAGATAAGTATTTCACGAAGTTCACGATCCAAATAAACCGCGTATCGTCATAATTTTGTAAATTAAACCCGCTCCAAAATTAAAACAAAATATTACACACTTTATTATGTATTGTTATTTAATTGATCTCATTATTCCGAACACGCAATGTTACATATAGTTTATGTAATATGTAATTTTACGCTACGACTGCCACTTCCTAATATAAAAACATGTAGATTACGTAGGTATTGTTATTTTAATATCTAATTTCGTATGGTAGGCCAGTCACGTTTTGAACCGTCTAGTTTGTATTTTGTAACATTTTTGGCGCCATTTCTATGTAACATGTGCGTAGGTTGACAGTTGACATTAAGATGACAACACCTCAGGACAACACAAATACAGATAAGCATCGACAAATTGACAACCTACTTGGTATCTACTTAACTATATTAAAAAAAAAGACGGGTTGCACTCAGAAGTGAAAACTTGATTACTGATCGTTCAGTATGTTTGATATTTTGGAATGGTATCCGTCTTACGCATGGAATATAAGGGCTAAAAAAAAAAACAGCCGTCTAACGCTTTTTCGATCAGGCGACGTGTCCTGACGCGAGTTTAAGATTTTATACCCAACGCCGCTAAAGAAGTATTCACTTCAAAAATTGTTTCAAAAGGAGTTTGTATATTTTTTGTATAATCTGCAACGTGAGCTTGATGCACGTTTGGAATAGGAATTCGGAATTAATTTTAATTGTGTTTTGTGTCATGTATTCCACCACTTTTTTATTGAAATTTTAATACAGCAATCGTAGTTACACCAACAATCATTCATAGCTTATACATAATACTATATCAAAAGGTAAAAATCTTAAACTTTCCCTGTTACATCAATACGTATATAAACAGAACAAAACCTGTTTCATTGAGAGACAAACGGACGCGTGTCCGGTAAAAGTGTAAATAATTTCCCTGAATGTACCTATTACTCAGTGACACATTTAAACAACTCGTTTAGCAAGAAATACATTTTGCTTCTCTATTGTTGTGATAATAACGTTTTACAAAAACTTATTTTTTAATTAAGTATGTTTAAAATCTATGAAAGAATGTTTTGTCTTGGCCAATCTAGGCCAGATTATGTTACTTTTTTGGGTGAATTACAGCTGGTTCAAAAACGTTGTTTATTTCGAAGAGTAACATACCATACAAACTTTCGTATCTAAAGCATTAGTAGGACTTTACACTTTCTGTCCTTATCCGTAACAAATTACGTAAGAAGCCATCCAAAAAAGTAACAAAAAAAAATCGAAAGTAAACGTAATAACAACAAAACTAGTCCAAACTACATTCAGCTAGACGAAACCAGTTCGGACCGGTTATAAACAAAATTTCTTTACCTCCCGCGTTCCTGTCATTTCTCTTCAAAATTTCTTACTATACTAAACAGTTACCAAAATTCAACTTTATCTACTATAGATAAAGTATATTTTCCATTACGTTCAATGATAGTCTCTTCCTTGATGATAAAGATTGTAATTTTTATGTGGAAATGAGTAATTTTGTATGTGATCTTATCCGTATTAGCTTTCTGCCAGTCATTGAAAATTATAGTTTTGTGGACACTTGAGGATATACTGACTTTCAAATGAAAGCTGTAATGATTCGAAAGACAACAACTATAACTATACAACTTAATTTTACAGAAAAAACAGGCTGAGGATAATTTATTGAAACAAAAGTCTGTCGAAACTAATAATTGTCAACGAATGTAGAGCCAGTGTTGAGCCACTAAAGTCACAAATAAAGTAGGCAAAAAAAGGTAGGTAGAAATAATAAGTGGGATTTAAAACGTCCTATGTATTAGAACAGAATGCTATCAAACAAATAAAATTGTTTCACTGTATATTGATATAACTTTTCAAATTAGAGTTAGAAAGGTGATAAATGATAAAATACCTTATTTTTAATTTATTACATACAAATATGAGTCTTTTTCTTGATTGTAGAATGTCTTATATATAATATGCTAATAAATGAAAAATATTGTGATATTAATGTAAAAGTGTTTATAATATTGATTGTCCATCGATCAAAATACCAAATATAAGTAAGAAGAATTAGTCAGAGATAAGTTTAACTTAAAAGGTAATCAGAGAAAGTGTACGAGGATGTGAGGATGACTCTTGCGCAAAAACTACTGGGCTGGTGTTTTTGAAATTTAATTGAAAACATCCGTTTCCGGTCTAGTTGTTTGCGGCGTTTTTACTTGCTTGAGATAAAAGGAACATATAGAGCATAATAAAATAGAATTATCATATGATGTAGGTATCTTTCAATGCTGGACCAATTTTGATAAAATTTATACGCTGTTTTTAAAGTGTCTTTTTATAGAACCTAAACAATTATACACGCTTAAAAACTAAGTTTTAAATCAGTCATAGTCATTCAGGTTCTAAGTTTTAACCGACTTCAAAAAAAGTAGGTTTTTCAAGTCTTCAATATGTTCTATGATTTGACATAATAATATGACAAAGTATGTCAATTTATATCAAGTTTCCTCGTAAAAAACTTAAGTTGATCGTGCTGATAATTACTTAATAAGCGCCATTTGTTCAGTGACCGTAACAATTCGTACGGTTCAACGCCTTCAAGGTATTAGGTTCGATTCCCGGTCAGTCATGTTACCGGTAATTTAGTTATGTATGAGAATCAATAAACGTTTTTGTTCGCTATTAATTACCTATTTGTAAGCGAATGTTTGTGTAAAAACTTTTTGTAGCTTAATTTTTTATAAGACGATGAAGTAAGCAAAGATCAAACTCAAACATATATTTATTCAATTAGACTTCTTCTAGAAGCACTTTTGAATCGTCATAACATATTTTTACCAGATTTTAAACGAAACAAAAAATGATTTGTCGAGCCTAAATCATATTAATAAGACAGCTGATATTTTCATATCTTCTTCAATTTAATTATAATCATGTACAAAATTTAACTTTTAATAATGTGATATTTTATATCTTTCTAGTTAGTACTAATTATAATTCTAACAGCTAATTATCAATTAATTCTAGACTCTTAAGAAAGTCCAAGTGGAGTGCAGAATAAATCTGCATGCCTTAGACACTTTTACTATCCTAGATTATCCAAGTTGATGTACATTACCAAGACATTACCATTTAGATTACTTTCTTTCATTATTTATAACGCTTTAAGCGTTTAGATAGCTATTTATTGAGGTAAAGTACACTAGATACATAGTCTAGATATGTATAAACTTTACGTAGGTAAAAGGCTTCTTAGACCACCCAATTTTTAGGGGCCCTAACCCTAACTAAGAGTGGTGTAATAAGACTTAGGGAGTTAGTGTCCCGATTTAGGGCGATCGGGTCTGCCCGATCTGCCTAGCTCCCTAAGCGCCCTGCAGATTGGGTAATGTAATAACGTTTAGGGCGGTTAGGGAGCTCAGTTGCCGCGCGACTAGTGCGTGGAGTGGCTGCTTTTGTATGTAAGGTGTCACCAAACTTCCCTACTACAGGTTTATTTAACTTAAAAGGGAAGGTGCAAATGTTTGTGATCACACCGCCATGTTAACAAATAAATAAATTGTTTAAATCAATTGTTTATTTAATTTTTTTAAAACTCAACAAGTGTTCAAATTATTCTGCACCTACTCTAATTAATTCATTAAAACTCCCGGTTCAAGCACGCTTAGTATTTGCATATTTGAAAGCTTTTCACGTAACCGCAAATACTCTTTCACCCAGATCTTTCTCTTCTTTTTTTAATATTTGTTATTGCGTCAACGGTTGCCACTGCTACAGCAACTTTTTGAAGTTTCGATACTAACGGCGGCATAATGTAAAATGCAACAATACGTTTATCTCTCTAGACATTCGCGTATAAACTGAGTTAGGGCCCAATTCGCAGAGAAGTGTAATAAGCGCCACACTAACTAGGGAACACGCCCACCCTAGATGCAGGGCCCTTCATATCGGGTAGTGTAATAAGCCTTTTATGTTATCTAGTTGTTTATAATAATAATAAATAATAAATAAAATCTTTATTTTGCCAAAAACATAAACTTACAAAAATATGTACGCTGACTCTTGAACTAGAGTAACTCTGTGTCTCAAGAGCCAGCGTTTTCCTAGATATAGAATTTTAACAAGTTACTTTTTACTGTTTAATCCTCAAGTGCAACTTAGGTAGGTAGGTAATTTGATTTTAGCGTAGAACGAATGCCATGTAATGATGTAGATTCCTTCTATTATTTTTAATTTTGTTCCACACATAATATAATTCTATAGTCTGTATGTCAATTAGTGACACACTGAAACCAAAAATTATTTAGGAATGGAATTACTTTTGAAGTAGATTAAGTTCGATATAAACTGTTGTTATTTGGTACTGTGTTTGGTACGGTCTATAAACATAACTACACGAAACAGACAATTAAATTGTCAATGAACAAATTCCGATACGTTATTTACAGCAGATTTATCGATCATCGAGTAGGAATTATCGATTTCACGCGATACGCTACTGTAATACAGCACTTCCTGCTATACAATGCGACAGACAGACAAAACATACTTGTAAATTGAGATGTTGATAGAAACTGTGATGATAGTAAATATGTAAAGGTGTAAAGATGTGTTTCTTTTTCCATTCAGAAGTGTTAAAAGTTTGAGTTTGTTTAAAAATTATAAGGTAACTTTTCAGGCAACGGCTTCGCTCTAACTTAGATTTTATTGAATACCTACCAACTGCTTACTCCGCTCCTGTTGGTCTTAGCGTGATGATATATAATATAACGTATAGCCTTCCTCGATAAATGGGCTATCTAACACTGAAAGAATTTTTCAAATCGGTCCCGAAGTTCCTGAGATTAGCGCGTTAAAACAAACAAACCAACTCTTTAGCTTTATAATATTAGTATAGATAACCATCAATAATAATTCTAATACTGAAAACAATTCAAAACGTTTACCAATCGAGGTCAATGTTCACAATATAACCTGACCAGTGACTTGTGGCTAGTGGCTAGTGTCTATAATGACAGAGAAAGCTCAGCCATTGACCCTCTCATGGCATAATGGTGAAATTCAACGCTTTTAGTAGCTTTTAGCTAAAGTGACACTACGTGATTACAAGTGAATATATTTATACTAGTACGAAAACATTGTTATACCATATTCTATACTAATATTATAAAGCTGAAGAGTTTGTTTGAACGCGCTAATCTCAGGAACTACTGGTCTGATTTGAAAAATTCTTTCGGTGTTAGATAGCCAATTTATCGAGGATGGCTATAGGCTATATATCATATATAATCTATATATCTATATATCACGCTTAGACCAACAGGAGCGGATCAATGCGGGTGAATCCGCGGAGCGCAGCTAGAATAATATATGCGAAGTTTTTCTATTGCTGCAACGGAAGTGAAGATAATTCGCTAGTCAATATTATTAATAGCCCGCTTTATAGCTTCCTGATACGTTCTCAGTTGAAATTACTAATTAAACATAATATATGGAAGTATATTGCGTAAAGAAATGTTAAATAGGTTGTCTGCAGTAACTTTATAAGCCAGTCATTAGCCCCTAGTCTCATTTTTCGAACCAATTGCTCTAAATATATCATCGATTTATTATGAACATAACCGCTGACCGCTTAACTTGTGATGTGGGTTAAAAATCTTGCACAATATAACAGAATACTTAATAGTAACGCTATCAATATAATGCATTTTTTTAATCTGTAACACCTTATTATCTTTTTAACACATATATAGACTAAAAGTAACACCAACTTCCTGGCTGCCTAAAAGTTAGGTCTTTTAAAGCATACGACATTATGAAATATACCAAACATACGCATAAACTGTCCAGATTTCATGTTACTTGGACACGATAGAGCAATTAAACAATTAAACGGTTACATTGTAGAGCATAACTTTTGAAACAGTTACAGTTAGGTAAACGCGTCGATGCTTATATGGATCGTATCATATGTTGATATGTGTACAGATAGTACAATAGGCACAGATAATATAGAATTACTACAGGCTTCACAAGACAATTGTTCCAGTGATTGTGTAGTATTGAGGCTACGGTGTATATGTGTATGCGGTATGAAGTTTTATTTTACAAGAAACTTCTGAACTATGTAGAACTCTACAACTTTGAACTCAGTAAGTAGTAACTAAATAGACGAGAAAAAATATCTTTTTCAAATGTAATTTACAATTATTAAAAATAAAATGCGCAGGTCTAAATTTTCTTTCCAAGTTAAGCTGTCTCTTTACAATAAAGTAGATATTTTAAATATATGATCTTATATTATTACAAAATAGCAGTAAGTACGAAATAAATGCATATGTTATGTACATATATTATACGTGAAACACTATTACTAAATACCTATGTTCATAAGAAATATCTAGATTCAGCTGTAACAGTCGTTAACGGAAATATAAAACGATTAAACACGCTCTGGCAATAAAATTATCCTATCACTTCAAAGCTACCTATTTTGTATAATATTAAGTATATTTCCGGCCAATAGAAGCCTCAAGGGTAAATTCAACAAATTAACCCAGTTTTCCAAAAAGGCTTGACACTGGATGACTCGACAACTAAATAAACACAAATTTAGGTAATATCCTGTTATTTACCTTGATTCGATAAGTTGTAAGGTTTGCATTTACCCAAAAATGTAATAAATTAATTTTAAAACCAAATAGTAAATCCTCTTTGCCCGTTTCAAGACATGTGCGAAGCCGACAAAAAAAATTGGAACACATTTGACTACATTTGGCGGCAAAAACTGATATTGCCATTGCAAAATTTTAATTTAAAACTAGTATTTTAACATAATTTGTGGAGTATTGCCAACGGATGGATTTAATTATCATTTACTTATTTGAACAATATTTGAACATTGGAACTTATGTAAACTATAATGAGTGAAAATTCTTTTTGCGTACTTACCCCTTTAAATTCATAAGAAATATACTCTAAAAAACCTCTAATAATGCGTATATTTACGTTGTTTCACGCACTGCTGAGTTATATGTTACTGAAAATTCCGTGAGAGCGTTATATCCGCATACCGGTGGTATTACAAGAATTTAATGTGTTTTCTTTTCAGTTATAATAAGAATCTTTCGTTTAAAAACAATTTACTTGCGTGTACGGTGTACAGCTGTTCAAAATTATTAGTACTTTGCATTACATGAACTTATAATTAAAAAACTAAATTTCTAAAAGTAATATTTTATGCATAACATTAATTTTGAAAGAGTTGCAGTCTTACTTTCTCAAAGGCTCGTAAAATTTTGCCTTTTTTTATTTTTTAAATAGAAAGTTTAGATAAAATTATTCGTAGTTTGTATATTTAGCATTCACTCTTAATATCGAATCCAAGTATTACATCTATTTTTATTTAAATAAATAAATAAAAATACAGATCGGAACGGTCAACAGATAGAATAAAACCTTAAAAAAAACAACTGTCATCTGAAATCGAGCACGCAAATAGCAACACCGAAGCTCAACTTTTCCCGCCATTTTCTCCATCATTACGCACTTTCCCGCGCCGGATAAAGCGCACCAATCTGTGTTGAATATAGTGTTCTATAGTAATTATGTGTTACCGCCAAAATGAAATGCGGATGCCCGCAGTTAGTAATATCCATGTAATATCTAACAGGTATTATTAACTTTGATTATTTAGAATCTTGTTCTTACGTTCCAGTAATATCGAAATTTGCATCTCATCTAGACTTTTTTAAAAGCTAAATTACTTATAAGACGAAAAATTATGTTATCTAATTTTTCATCTATCAGATGAACCATTAGTGATACTGTTGTTAATTTTGATGTTTCTTTCAATACATTCCTTTTGAACCTACAACCAACTAGGTACTTGTGCATTTCATAATCAATGCAAATTTCAAAACTGTTACCTACGGCTACCTTATGCTTGTGAACACAAAAAGTGACCATAACTTGAAATTACATGCGCATATATCATTCTTTTATTACCATGGTCGATTGACCAACAGTCCAACACCAATTTAGTCAGTAGTCACGTAAATAACAAGGACCACGTATACCCTTGTTCGCTTAACATGTATTAACGCATCCTTGCATCATAGTTTTAATTGTTCTCATTAATTCTGGTCATACTATACTTTAGGGCATTTGTTACCTACATGGGAATTAGGATTACGTAAATGCGTGTTTCACATGCGATTAAATGTACTGCTAATCTTGTGGTTGTTAATTGCATTGTTCATGGTACATTCATGGTACATATTGAAATTTTTATGAAACTTTCAAAGTATTTAATGCTGTTGTTTAAAGTTTTTAAAACCGGACAAATGATAGTTTTAACCTTATTACTTAATTTAATATTTATAGGAAACTAATAATTGAGTTACGATTACATTTTAATATTGACTATGTTTCTCTCTTTACAGATGGCGTATAAAGTGCTCGCCTGTATTTTGTTTCTGGCGTTCGCGGCAGCAGGAAATGAAAAATCAAGATGGTCACGGCAACTTAGCTCTTATACATCAGACATAAGCGACTGGGTGCCATTACCTGGTCCGCCGGAGAGAGAACCGATCCAAATTAGACGTCAATCGATCGCAGAGCCAAGGATTCTATCGGAACCCTTCCCTGGATTTGGAAAACCAACTGGATTCTCTCAAGATGACTTCCCTCCAAGACCTCTCTTTAATGCACAAACTAATAGACAGCTGTACCTTCAAGCTGTACCGTCAGCACCGCAGAATTATCTCACAGACCAAGGTTTTGGACAAGGGCTTAAGTTTGGATTGGCGCAACCTAATTCTCCATTCAGTCAAGGCTTTGTTTCTCCTCAGTTCAATTTTGATACCATTCCGCAAATGAAATCGAGGCCGACGGTATCTAGTGCTGGCAAATATGATGGTTTTCTGAAACCTCAACCACTTCCACCCCAAATGAGACCACAATTTATAAATCCAACACCAAAGATCAAACCTGAAGCTCCAAAATTTGTTGATGGATACAGAATTGTTAATAATTCCGATTTCGGTATGCCTAAGAAAGCGCCGACTTTACAAAAGGTTAAATTCGATAACTATGATAAATCAAAGGAAGCTCAAGGCAAATCTAAAGCCGAAAGAGAAGAGGTTCAGCTACTCTACGTGCCAATAGAATCGTTGAATAGAGGACAGTTTAACTTCAGGAGTCCACTTACATCGGCACAAATTCTAAATACAGACCCGTATAATCAAAACTTGCGGGTTAACCCACTGAAACAAAATCTCGCTCCGGAATATCAGAGGCCGCTAACGAAACCTTTGGAAACATTCAACTCGCAAGAAGCATTAAATGACTTTAATAGGCAACTTATTGGATTTGATCAAAACTCAAAGTTTTCAACATTATCATCGCCGTTTCCGACTGCTCCACCTACAACACCAAGGCCAAAAAAACTGAAACCACATCAACCACCACTGGCTATATTTTTATCACCAGAATCAAAAGAAAGTACTGTGAAAGTTGGAGACGTGTTGAATTCATTGAAAAATGCCGACTCTGTACCAGTTTTAGACTCTGTAAATCCTCTTAATGCTCCAAAAGTCTTTATAGGGCCTTCGAACTTAACACCTCCAGATAATTATGTCAAATTCGAATTGCCATATCTATCAAATATCGATAACGTGGATAAGAAACTTCGTCAACTGCCATTCTTCGTGGCTCCTCTAAGCTACAACACTCCGCAAGGATTTGCTAAGATTCCATTCCCTTCTCCACACGTTGGGTCAGTAGTGATCAATTCACAAATAAAGGAATCTTCCAACACACCTTCACCGCAACCTATTCCTGAAACGTATGAAAACCCATACATAAGACCACAAGTATATAACCGACCCCAGTATCAACAAAACGTTGTTACGCAAAAACCTCAAATAAGTTATTACAGTACTGTTGCTCCAAAACCAAGCAGTCCACCAAACTACCAAAATAACTATTACTCTATCGAACAGCAATCAGTAAGCACGTTATCACCGCCCAAACAAGCATCCACAGTGAAGAGTCCTCCTAAACCAGGATCCTACTTTTTAAGTAACTTTGGTGATCAGTATACTCCATCTCAATACGTTAACTTCCCTGAACAGGTGAACCATAACCAACCTCAGCGCGTCAAATCTTATACTGTTCCTCAACAAGTAGAAACTACAACTACGCCAAGAACTACTGTTACAACGACAACGAAACCTTCGTCTACACACCCCAGCCATCTTTTGGAAACCCATAATCCATTTTCTATTAATCATGCATTCCATTTCAATACTCCAGTCGATTACCAAAACTTTTTCGATGAATATAAAGAAACTCATGCAACTCCGGGTACGTCATCGTCTACTACACCAGCTGCCACTGTTGCGCAGACGGAAGCTACAACAGCGCCGAGCACAACCGTCACACAAAGTTCAAGACAACGATACTCACAATCCTATGTACAAAACTACTCTCCTGAAATCCATTATGAATCTGAAAGTCAATCCTCTAGGCGGCCGGCTTACCAGACAAAGGAATACCCAAAAATAAGGAATGAACCAACACCACGCACAGAATATAAACAGCCAGTAACAGAAGAATTACCTACACAAAACGAATTGGAAATAACTAGAATTAATTCGTTTGCACCAAACAAAGAAATTGTTGAAACTGAACCTCCTAAAGAGGACTCAAATACAGAGACTGTAAGCTATGTACCAGAACCGACAGTATATGAAAAACAACCAGCTGAGGTACCCCAACAATATAATCAATACGAAGTTAACTATAGTTATGAAGGAGTACAACCCACAGAGGCTAGTACTACAACTACAACAACTTCAACTACTCGGCGTACACCTTTAAGGACGAGAGGTCGTCCCCGATACACTACTGCTAGGACAGATACAAATGAATACACCACACGCGCTACACAAACACGAAGACCTTATAGAGAAAGAAAGCCACCAACAAATAGACCAAAATATGAACCCAACAGAATAACCACTGAAAAGGCTGATAAGGAATATTCCGAAAGTATAGAAAGCACAACAAGACCGCAAAGAACTAGAGGTCGTGTTCAATACAAGCCACGATACGATGAGATTACGGAAACAAAACGTTCCAAACAAAAAGAACAAGATTTAGCATATCAAAGGGATGTTTTACATCAGAACTACCCTGTAACACTAATGGAACGTGCAAGCACTGTTGATATTGATGCTATAACCGAATCGACAGCAAAAATGCATATCACTAACACTGTAGACGAATCGAAATCATTTGATACTGAAAATGCCTACACTAACGATAAACCATCCATCACGGAGAACATTAATGCTGAATTAGCTGGAGACGTATATGCATCTAAAGCCGTTTCTTCTGAATCAGAAACTCAATATGGACAGCAAGGAAATAGTGGTCGAAATGATGAATATGTTTACCAAACAAAAAGTAGCGTAGGACCATCAGCTTACGAAGAAATTAAAGAACAACACTCTGGACAAGAAAGACAAGAAAATGGAGATGAAATATATCAGACAAGTCCAGTTAGCCCAGTTACAGAACAAAATATACCCAATTATTCGGCTAACAATGAGTATGCAACAGAAAAGCAGGAAATATCTGAAGATGAAGAAACAAAAATTACCAACCACGACGTAACAGAGGATCAAAATCAAGAAGAACAAGTTGTAGAAACGACACCTTCATACAATAGAGTTAGAGTACGACCAGGATTAGTGAGACAGTACCAACAATCTTCATCTACAGAATCCACAAGAAAAACTGAGAGGAAAAAGTTATCTCAACCTATTACATACCGGCCAGCGTTCGATAGACGGCGAACAACAATGCGTATTGAAGAAATTGAAGCTGATCTAAAAACAAAACCTGTCAACAGTCGAACACAATATGACGACCACAGACATCCTGTTTATAAACCAGAATCAACGACAGAACCACCGGCAACAGCGTCATCAGCAGAAACAACAAATAAACGTGGACAATTTCGACGAAGAAGACCAGTTTATACTACCACGACAGAAGCATCAGCTAGGAAAACGTATGACGTTAAAAACAGGTACCGAGGGCGAAGACCGACTGAAAAGCCTACTGAGAAACCGGAAGTACAAACAGACGATTCGTCATCTACTACTACAAGAAGTACGCCGTACAACAGATTTAATCACAGAACAAAACTTTCTGAACGCTACAACAAAAAACCTGAATCTGAAGAAGCTGTTACTGAGGATCAAGAACCCAATTATTCAATAAATAGGCCGAAATATGCTGCTCTAGACTCCGACCGTTGGTCCCCAAAAATCTCTAAAGATTCGTTTAAACCGTATAATCCTAACGATCTACTTGAAGAAAATAAACCATCTGAAACAAAATCAAAAGACGAAGAATTAGATATTATAACTGCAAGAAACGAATATGATGATATTTTAATATCTGTTACACCTGCGACAAATACAAACAATAGAGTCAATAAGAAAATCACAGATATTCCTTCCACGCTTGAAGCTTATGTCGAACAAAGTAAAGTAGGTAAAACAGAATCAAATGAAGCAGCGTCTACATTTGAAACTATGTTAGAGGAAGTAATGAAAAGCCTAGAAGAACAAGATGAAGATGAATATACAAATAAAGTAATGAAACACAAGGGTGGTGAAATTGGAGAAATACCGCCAGAGAAAATAATAACGTCTGGAGAAAATTATTCATCTAAAACTACTACACCTGTACAAGAAGAAACGACTACAGCGGTGCCAGCGACGGAGGATCAAGCTCAGGAAGATGATGAGGTAATACTTTATTACTAAATACATAGTTACATAACTTATCACTAACATTAATCTATAAATATAAGAAAAACAATACGTATAGAAAGGATTAAACATTTTACATTTAAAAATTCATGAAAGAAATGCAACATACTGTTTTTAACCATTACAATTCACTTTATTTCTGTTTCTATGATGTTCTCAAAATATTTTAAACAACAAATATGTAAATTGTATGTATTATTTTTCAGGAGGATACCACCAATCGCAAGAACCGTCGACGTGGCTTCTGGAAAAAAGTTAAAGTTCGTCCAATAACAGAGTCTTTCGAGGTTGCCGAATCACAGTATTACCCTAATACAGTAAATACACTTGGACAAAGCATATCAAAAATATCCTCTGATAAATCGATTGAAAGTAACAAGAAGAAAATGAAAGTAACCACATACAAGCCAAGTTTCCAATTTATAAAGGATTTCTATGAAACTGATGACAGCGCCTTTGATTTATCGGCCGATATCGATATTCCTAAAATAAACGCAACACGCCAGTACGACGCTATAACTCAAAAAGTTGAAGCAAATACTGAACCTGCCATGAAGGAAACAATGGCCGATATCAGTCCTGGTGATATGGACTGGGGTACAGGATCCCCAGATCCAACATTAGAAGATGCATCTTTCTATTCGGAACCTACACAGCCAACCATAGACAGATCAGACGGTTTTAGCTTCATGGAATATCTATTTGGAATGCAGTCGAGCGAGGAAACTCTACCAGTGAAAAATGAAACCAGGGAAGAGTCCACCAAAGCATCTGAAAGTGCATTTGAATCGGAGACAACAAAAGGAACAACCGACAGTTACATACCTGACGAAATAACAGCCGATAGTGTAACAGAAAATTCAGCTATTACTGAAGATCAGAAAAATATTGGCAATGACGCAACAGAAAAATCGCAGGCTGTCGAAAGTACATCAGCATCTAGTTTTATGGATCCTTCAAATGTAATAAGTACATCCATGTCTACAGAGGTATCCCATGAAACCGAAATTTGCTTTAGAGGTAAATGCATTAAAACAAAGAAGGACTTATTATTATAAAAAGTGCTATTGAGTTCAAACTTAGTGTTACGGGAATAGTGAAAATGTGAGAGGACACTTGGTGTATAGACTATATTGTTATAAAACTTATTTATATTTTAATGAAATCCTGTAAATAGCTGTCTAGCCCTTTACTTGATTTCATTTTTATTCTGACCCTAAATATGGCTATTAGAGTCAATTAATGTTGAAAGATTGAGGCTCTTTGCGCTAACAGTCTTAAAAGTATGGTTAAAGTTTACCAATTTTTTATATGAATAGAATGTTTAAAGAAAACTAATATTTATAAAAAAATTTTATTAAATTTAAATTAAACTATTGTTGACAACCCTATATGATTATGCTTTTATTGTAAGTTTGTAAAGATGTTACATGCCAGTTTACAGAAAGCACATAATTATTTCATAAATGTAATTTTCAGTTAGGGTTGCCACATAACAATAAATAAAGGTTAGTGGAGTATATTTCAATGTAATATAATTAACTCAATTATCTTAAGATTTTATATTTTTGTACTATAGTATTTGACTGAAAGTATTGTGTAATCAACTAATGCTAAGCTATATTATATCTATTTATTTAATGTATTTACTCTGACTAAGGGTATTCAGTGAAATAGTTTCTTACCCCACCCAAAGGTTTTATGTAATGACCACTCTAGTGGTTATGTACCATCATTGTATATTTTTACAATAAAAATAATATAAAAAATTAAAACATATTTTATTTCTCAAACCCTATCTATGTATAAAAATAGAATACAACAACAAATTATAGATCATCTATCTTATATATATAAAAGAAAGTCGTGTTAGTTACTCCACTTATAACTCAAGAACGGCTGAACCAATTTAGCTAAAAATTGGCAGGGAGGTAGTTTAGAGCCAGGAGAAGGACATAGGATACTAAATATGTACCACGGGCGAAGCCAGGGCGGACCACTAGTAAATTATAAAAATAACTTGCCAATCATCCCGGGGTACCAAACATTATAATATATGGGTCATTGAAACATGCAATTTATAATTTAAAGCTAATTATAATGGTTTTACTTACTAGCTATTACTTGGCAGGGAATATATTAAAATTAAAATTTAAAGAATGAAAAAAACAGAACATACACTGTCGGTAATAAAACGTTTCATCTTTCACACCATTCTCGTGAGGTGTCCATATTAGGTTCAGCCTTTTGTCAATACATACACTATGTTACACATTTTACTTTCAGTCTATTATTTGACAATCATCATCATCTACCACACCACCATCCAAAGCATCTTTTAATATATTTTCCCTGTTCTTTTTGAGTTCACTATTAATAAATGTCCGTTTGTCTTCCTTAATTCTCAACTGAGCTGTCTTTTCTTCACTCTGACGAGATTCTAGTCGCTTTGTTATTGTGTAAATATTCACGGTAAAGTCTTCTTCAATAAATGCTAAGTTGATAGCAGGGCCAGTCTCTACAGTACACAAATTTTCTTGTAACATCCCTATATAAGTAAAACTCAAGTCAAATGAACACGGAATGGGCACATATATGTTTATTTTATGCAATTTATTTGGTCTGGCTACGATATACAGAGTATCTATATCTTTATTGTAACAATATTCGGTATCGTACATGAGACGTTCATCAACTAAATAAATATACAAATGATACGCCAACGATATTTTTTCTTCATTGGTGCAACCGAGTGCCCTCATATCTTCCTTAATTTTCGCTTCGACGTCCATTGCTGGGGTCTTTATTTTATGAATAAATAAATTTATTTTGAAAAATGATAACCTTAAATGTACAAACACTGCTATGAATTCAAAAATGTATACAAACTTACGTCAATGTCAACTAATATTTCAAATAAACATCTGACAGGCTGACAAGTACGTATTGTAACAAGTACCTATTTCAATTCATTCAAATATTTCATACATTGAGAGATTATCCATAAAATCAATAAGTTAATATGATATAATATAAGTATATCATTAATAAAGTTTTTCATCGGTATTAACTTTTTTTCCAAAAATCGTTTCTCTGTAATGAAAATATGTCTAGTTATATCATATATGAGCACTGTCAAACGCATTATTTATCTGTTGCTTTTTGTTAGTGTCAAAATGAAAATGTCGAAACGACAAAAATCACCGCGAAAAGTTTGTTGCGGACTTCGATAACGTTAATTGTAATTACTGTATGAGAAAAACAGTTCTTTGTTTGTATGTTGATACAGTTTGTAAGTTTTAAGTGAGTGCAGAAATTTCCATTAATATCGCAATGTTTTAAACGTAGGAATATGGTATATCTGCACGTACGAGTGGTAAGTACTAAGTACTGTTTCTTATTATGGTTGATCTTATTCCTATTTTTCATTCAACTATTCTGTGTTCATACTTACTTGTTTGTGCAAGATTGCTTTCAGCATATTTTCTTTTAAAGTTTTCATTCATCATTAAAATACTTGTGAAATACTAGGTACGTGTTGGTTTTATTTAACTTAGGTACCTATTGCTAAAAACCGCGTTTGATGCATTTTGTGATTTTTTTTACAATTGCTTACAACTACTTAGCCATTTACTAGTAAAATTATGAAATATGAAAAATTGTTGGTAAGTAAAATATGGTAAAATTAATAAGTTCTAAATTCAAATTTTGCAACGATAACCACTGGGCAATGACATCTACCGGTAATTGTCAAAATCAGCATACATACATTTTCGGTAATAGTGTAGAAATGAAACGGAAGATGGCGCTGTTTTTAAAATTTAATTAGTAATATGAAAATGTTTTGTGTTTTAAATGCACGTTTATAATCACATTTATATATTTTAAATTGATTTAATAAAGAACAGAATTTAAACTATCATTATAGATAAGTGCTTTTTATTATTTATAAGGTTATTGTATAAACCTGTGAATCTAATCGATAATTTCGACGTGTCTCGTATCTGTCAGGATGGCCGAGCGGTCTAAGGCGCCAGACTCAAGGGAAACCTTACCTGCTGAGCAGGTTTGAGCTGTTCTGGTCCTCTCTGAGGGCGTGGGTTCGAATCCCACTTCTGACAAAACTTTTTGACTTTTTTTTCCCAGAAGTTATATTGCATTTTTTTCTCGTAAGTACATTTTATTGGTATGTTAAATGTTAACCAACTTAAAATCATCCATTAAAATTTTTTAATATTTGAGAAGTGCACAAGTTGCTAAGTTCACCTTTTGAGCATGGTGTACAAGTTGAGAAGTGCACCAAATGCGTCAAACCCTTGTTGAACACTGTCCCTATAAAATTTTATTGTTAATTTCTTGACATGCTATCATATTATCGTAATCACATTGCAAAAAGAATCAAAAAGGATTTTCCCGTACCGGGAATCGAACCCGAGCCTCCTGGGTGAAAGCCAGGTATCCTAGCCACTAGACCATACGGGAGTTATTGATGTTGTTGAATTTTACAAACATAAAAAACTACTTATTATCAATAGAATTAAAAAAAAATTAGAAACCATTATTCCATTAACCAATATTCAGGTATAAATTAATTATTTTAAAATATAAACACAATAAACGAGCAGCTGTGTACAATATACCAGTTACACGCTAAGGTTACCTTACAAGTTACACGCTAAGGTTACACGTTTGTCAGCAACATTATGTACGCGCCACGCGGTCGAGCCTCCAAAATGATATCCATGTATTATAACTGCTAAAATGATTAAACAGCCGCGATTCTGCTACATAAATATAATAATCTTCTTATATATAAAAACTAGCTTTCCGCCTGCGGCTTCGCCCGCGTTTTCAAAAAAAAACCCGCATAGTTCCCGTTCCCGTGGGATTTCCGGGATAAAACCTAGCCTATGTCACTCAGAAATGATGTAGCTTTCCAACAGTGAAAGAATTTTTCAAATCTGTCAAGTAGTTTCGGAGCCTATTCAATTCATACAAACAAACAAACAAAAAATCAAACCTTTCCTCTTTATAATATTTGTATAGATGAATCGAAAAATGTGTTGGTAAGCGCATAACTCGAGAACGGCTGAACCGATTTCGATAATTATTTTTTTATTATATTCCTTGAAGTACGAGGATGGTTCCTATGTAGAGAAAACGTAAATATTATGTACCACGGGCGAAGCCGGGGCGGACCGCTAGTTAAAGATAAAATTACATAACGGAGCAGACCCTGTGTGGACCCCCGACCCATGTATTCACGCTATAAAAGTCACAACTCACAATGTATCAGCACAGACTAATAATATTTCAAATAGCATTTTTTGAGACTTGAGTCGGTCGAGTACCTTCAACTTACATAATAGAGACATAATATTATTAATTTATTAGCTAGCGACTAGTTATTATTCTGTGATATTATGTAATTGTTGATAATATACATATTATAGGATCGCACGCGCCGCATGACGAGCGTCTGCAACGTTGTCGCTCCGTCAACACAATTTGAATGCAAGTTGCGAGCATTCTTCTTGCAATCATCATATTATTGATGTGAGTGTGCGCATCAAGTGCGCATGATGTGCGTATTATAGTCCTGTATAGTATGTAAATGTATCATTTTAATTCTAAAAGATTCACATCCTTAATTTTGTTGCGACATCCATGGCCTCCGTGGCGCAATCGGCTAGCGCGTTCGGCTGTTAACCGAAAGGTTGGTGGTTCGAGCCCACCCGGGGGCGGATTGTTTTGCCTTTTTTCTTTCAATTTTTAAACATACTTTTATAGATGTTTATTACAATATTTTTTAGTATTTTCGAAAAAATACTAAGTGATAAAGAGATTCAGCTATAGACAAAGATATAATATAAGCAATCAACAATTTTAGAAATTGAATTCAAGAAATTTTTTGAAAATTTTTGAAGTGAAACTTCTTTATCGGGGTTGGAAAAAAATTAGTGTAACATTTTTTTCGTTACGCGTGACATTTTTCCGTTACGCGCCATCTTTTTCTTATCCCTACCACGCCTGATTCGACGTTTTTATGTAAAGTTGCATATAGGAACATATTTTTTGAAAAATAAGGTCATAAAGTTTCACTTCTTACGTGTGTAGTACACTACTAGTACACGCACACATTTTTTTTACTTATCGATCGTGATAAGATGAATAATAGCGTTATTTTTACTTCAGTCATCAGCGGGGATATAGCTCAGTGGTAGAGCATTCGACTGCAGATCGAGAGGTCCCCGGTTCAAACCCGGGTGTCCCCTTAGAAAAACCTTTTTGTTTTTTTTTATAATATACAAACTTAGTCTTATCAGCATTTCACTATGTACTTGTCCTTACCTAGTTAGGTAATGAGTAAATGAGTGACTATAAATTGACTAGTTTCCTTCTTTCGGTTCATTGAACTATCTTGGTCTTCAAGTTTGTAAATTGAGACTAAATTATTCACACACCGTTAGTATAGTGGTTTTTATCAATTGACCATATTGAGAACTATACCTACAACCAGAACCTAAAAATGAAAAAATCGATCCAACTCATAAACAAATAAATGTTTTGTGTATTAAAATTATGAAACGGGTCGACTCATAAAACTTTATAAGTTATAACAAAACCTAAGGTTAAACATAAGATTCATAAGAACCACTACTTCGTTTGTAACATTTTCAAAATTCATGTAAGTAATGATTAATTTTACAACGCTTATAAAAATGATATCTGCAAACCTATTAAGAAATACTGGAACGCTGGAAGTATTCATAATTGACTGCAAAAATAATACAAAAGTACTGCTGCCTGCCTCTGTATCGGTTTTTATTTTCAAATATAACACAAAAAGTTTCGCAGCCGGTAGGATTCGAACCTACGCTCCCAGAGGGAATCTGATTTCGAGTCAGACGCCTTAACCACTCGGCCACGACTGCTACACGACTCAGTTCGAATTTACAAATAACTTTATACAACAAAATATGCATTAAACTGATCGACATCAAATTATTTTTATATGGTCAGAAAATTTCGTGAATTATTTCTTTCGGGCTGAAAACTTGTTCAATAATTAAGATAAACGTATCGTTAAGCATCGTGACTGTTTTTTTTTTTGTATATACTAAGAATTGTTGTAAAAATCTGTACTAAAAATGATTTTAATTGAAAATTAATTCTCGAAAACAAACCTTCATAATATTAATGTTTTAAAAATTCGATACGTCCATATCACGTTGAATACACCGGTTCTCGTCCGATCACCGAAGTTAAGCAACGTCGGGCGCGGTCAGTACTTGGATGGGTGACCGCCTGGGAACACCGCGTGATGTTGGCTTTTTGCTGTTTTTTACCAGACTACGTGCTTCATTAAA
This sequence comes from Colias eurytheme, assembly GCF_061535395.1. Classification (NCBI taxonomy): domain Eukaryota; kingdom Metazoa; phylum Arthropoda; class Insecta; order Lepidoptera; family Pieridae; genus Colias; species Colias eurytheme. The sequence goes on from NC_143001.1 coordinate 356,993, forward strand.
ATGTGATGTGACCATATGGCTTTTTACTGTTTTTTACCAGACTACGTGCTTCATTAAAATCTTTAATTATTGTAATAGTCGCGTAAAACAAAACACTAGAAAATACTAACATGAAATATCATTTTTTATAAAAATGCAGGCTTTGCACTACTACATGGAAAGTGTGCACTTTGACATTAGAGCATTAATCAAGTTGTATAGAGATCACGTACAATATGACTCCTTCATACCTTACACAAAAGCACACCCCGGACACTCCATACAAAATGATCGTTTTGACAGTCACACTGTAGAGACTGCAAATGTGTGTGTTAACGCTTTATGGTTGGCACATTTGTGACTAGCGTAAAAAAAAATTCGCGTTTTTCTGATGAAATACATCCGTAAACAGCACAATATCTAACCATTTTCTACGAAAAACGATAATCACAAATCCAAAATAATAAAATCACTTTAAGTCAATTTGATTAATGTTGTCAATCTTCGTTGCGTATCGTCCTTGCAGAAAAATATGGCCCATTTTATGTCTGATCGCGCGGAGGTGAGGTAAGTTTAATTTTGGCGGGAGGCGGAGAGTGTCCGTTCTGTAGCGTTTAGCTACTATTATGTATTCTGTGACAAAAGGTTGTAACTTGTAACTAAAATACGAACAAAAGACGAGTTATATAAAACTAACTACACTAATTATGTATTAATTATCTGATAAATTTAGATGCATATTAGTCTGTCTTCATTACCACCACTACAAACGTAAGGATCAGACCTATAATAATATGGTCTCTACTTAGGCTACCTGTACTATTAACTATTCTGTGCTTAGGCATTGTGATTTATATTCTAATAGTATTCATTATTTAACCACCACTGTATAAAAACATAATTTAATTATTTAATAGTTCAAATTTCAAAAAAGGTAATTCTAATCATCTTCCAATTATTTACATGAACATATTGTCAATTTTCATTTATAATTTCAGCCATGATTTGGCAACCCCTAAATCTCACGGAGGTATGTCCTGCCAATAGTCATCTGACTGCATGTTCCTATTTGGGATATGCTTTTTTAAATGTGCTGGTGCAATTGTATGGAGATTCTTTAGATCGACGTATACAGGAAGATATTGGAGTTCATGATCATACTGAAGATGAAGAGCATTATGATTTTATAGTGGTGGGAGGGGGCTCGGCGGGGTGTGTGGTGGCTACAAGACTCAGTGAATTCCCGGATTGGAAGGTATGTTTTATATTTGGTTATGTTATTGTAATTTGTAATAAGGTGGTATAAGCGTAAAAATCTGTATGCAATGTGTGTAACATAGTACATAGTACATACACTCGATTCAGTAGAATCTATTATTAGTTATTATTATTATTACATATAATAAATCTGTAGAAGGGTCAATTCTGTACATTGAAAATATTAAAAAAATAAATAGCAGGGGGTGTTACTGGATCGATACCAAACCCAAATATGTGATTAAAAAATTTTTTGTCTGTCTGTCTGTCTGTCTGTCTGTTTGTGAAGACATCACGTGAAAACTAACGGTTCGATTTCGATGAAACTTGGTATAATTATACCTTATTATCCTGGGCGTAAAATAGGATACTTTTTATCCTGGAAAAATACGTAGAAAAAAAATTAATCTTAATTTTTCAGTTTTATCCATAGACGTTGTTCTGTAGAACCGCGAACACGTTGCGTATTATTATAGGCCTAGCCGTATTTGGGTCCAATAGATATTTATAAGATGTCATTGGTAGAGTTAATCAAAATGGAGACCATCCACGCGAAGACCGACATCCGCGCGGACGGAGTCGCGGGCGGAAGCTAATCATATTATATATAATCATAGCCCAAAATTCTTATCTATGCCCTTTCAATGTTAGTTGTAAAGTCTACAAAATAATACAAATTTATTATCAGATGTCTAAAAGCTTTTAGGTATTGCAATGCGTGAGCGTAATGTGATAAAAGATATACTTACAGATTAATGATCTAAGCTTACAGATAATAATAATTATATCTAATGGACTATCCCGCCAATACTATAGATTTGAATAAATAAATGTTTGAGTTTGAGTATAAATACAATTAACAATATATTTGGTAGCTAGCACGTTCGTAATTCGACTTTGTCGTCATCTTTGTATTTTGGAAGACTTTTAATCCAAAAATACATTTTTTTTATGTGAATAAGACGTAGTACCGTAGTAGGTAGGTAATTAACTAATTATCTGTGGTATGAAAATAATGAACTGAAATGAATATCAATAGACAAAATTACCTTGAACATGGAACAATATATTATTTATAAGTACATATTAATTTTAATATTTTGATAATTAAGTTAGCACGGCAACAAACAATTGAAATAATAAATAGGTAATAACGTGCATAAAGTAATTAAGATATTAAGTACACAGATATTGTGTATAAAGAATCATATTTAGTGTTAATCATATAGATGGACAGGAAAATTGGTTTAAACTACTTTAAAGTGTGTCAGGTACAAATTTGTTTTAAATTCGCGGTAAATGATTTTTGAATTAATTAATTGAACGAGAATAACAAAGACTTTAGAAAAATATGTTTGAAGCACGTTTGAAGGTATTTTATGAGTGATGCATTATAAGTACAATCAAAAAGGTAGTATGTACTACCATGCTTACTACAAAAATGATGGATGAATTCGAAGATACAAAACTAAAACTTTGTTCAGATAACGTAGTGAAGTTTCAAACTGTAATCAATTGATCCTAAATTTCACATCGTATGTCGCCAACGTCCATACCACGTTGAATACACCGGTTCTCGTCCGATCACCGAAGTTAAGCAACGTCGGGCGCGGTCAGTACTTGGATGGGTGACCGCCTGGGAACACCGCGTGATGTTGGCTTTTTACTTTTTTTATTTTAAATACGTATCCAATATGTTATAATTTTTCTCCATAGATACAGCTTTCCGAATCAGTGGTAAATATTAAAAATAATTTGGAAAATCCAAAAGTGCACGCCTCATAATTTTTTTTAATAAATATTTATTAATTATATTATTTTTGTTTATTTAATAACAATTAAACCACATCGAATCAGACCCTGAAAAATGAAAGGGTTCTATTCCTGAGCATACTCAAGCGTGAGAAAAAAAAAGACTCGATTAGTAAAGTATTTCGGTCGCTATCGTGTTAACAAGAAAAAGGACCCGCACATACAGACACACGGACGTCCAAGACAGAACTTTTTTAAACTGTTTTTTAACTAGTTTAAATAACAAAAATGACATCAAAAATATCATGAACGTTAAAAATAGTGTTTTTTCTTAATATGTGTGTGTATGTATTATCTTACAAGTGCAATGTATGATACATAAAGACATTTTTTGACCTCCCTATCGCATTGGGTAAACTGTAATGGTAGGAATGGTTTTGTATAAATAAATAAATAAATAAATAAATAAATAAATAAATTATAAATTTGAAAAATCAGATGTTTTGCGCGAAGTTGAATAAATATTAAATAAATGTTCGAGTTTGAGTTAAATTTATATTTAATAGAAAAGACACGCAATTACTATTACTTGTATATTATTACTAGCGGTCCGCCCCGGCTTCGCCCGTGGTACATATTTACGTTTTCTCTACGTAAAAACCACCCTCGTACTTCAAGGAATATAATAAAAAAAGAATTATCGAAATCGGTTCAGCCGTTCTCGAGTTATGCGCTTACCAACACATTTTGCGATTCATTTTTATATATGTACTAGCGGTCCGCCCCGGCTTCGCCCGTGGTACTTATTTACGTTTTCTCTACATAAAAACCATCCTCGTACTTCAAGGAACATAATAAAAAAAGAATTATCGAAATCGGTTCAGCCGTTCTCGAGTTATGCGCTTACCAACACATTTTGCGATTAATTTTTATATATAAGATAAGATTAGTCTGTGCTATTACATTTATACATTTCATATTTTCCAGGTTTTACTTATAGAAGCTGGACCAGAACAACCAGACATAACCCTGATACCAGGGCTGCATAACTCTCTGATAGGTTCGAATGTCGACTGGGGGTATAGTACGGAGCCGAATGGAAAGAGTTGCTTGGCGTATGGCGGGAGGTGTTCGTGGCCGAGGTAGGTTAAAAATAAAGAAATAAGTGATGACAATTTATGTTAAAAAAGTATGTTTTAAATAATAAAATAACTAATAAGGTTTGGAACGAAAGTCTGTTCTAGTCTAGTCTAGAAAGATGGCTAAAATTTGAATTCAATTGTGAAAAATATCAGTAAAAAAAGTAAAAAGCTGGAATGTGCTACAGCCTACACAAAACTTTCTGAATAACTGGACCACGAGATTAATTGGCAAAAAAAATTAATACATAGTTTTAAAATTGAACTAGTTATCAAGTGATTCTAAATTTCAACACATACATCGCCAACGTCCATACCACGTTGAATACACCGGTTCTCGTCCGATCACCGAAGTTAAGCAACGTCGGGCGCGGTCAGTACTTGGATGGGTGACCGCCTGGGAACACCGCGTGATGTTGGCTTTTTGCCACTTATTCTTTTGATTATTTTCTATGTTTTATTTTTTTGTTATAATTTCAGAGGTAAAATGATGGGCGGTTCCGGGTCCATTAATTCAATGTCGTATATAAGAGGAAATCGTCTGGATTACGATCGTTGGGCAGCGCTAGGTAACAGAGGTTGGAGTTATGAAGAAGTAAGTTTAATTTCTGCTTAATATTTTAATTCTACTTGAAGACTGATAGGGTTAGGTTCATCACTATTAAATTTTACTTTTAATGTTAATTTCAGTACTGGTTGGTTTTTGATGAATTTGTAATTAACTGCGCCTGCGCATTTATGCTAACAATAATGTAATACTTAATCAACATGACGTACACGTACGGACGTACCTCTCTTATAAAAATCAATTATAATATTTTTAAATAATTAACTTTAAAGCAAATACCCTAGTTCCTTAGGCTAGTACAAACTATCCTAATGCTTTAAACCTTTAACTGCTTTAATTTCTGAATTATGTAACCCATTTTATTATTTTCTAGTATTAAAAAGTAAAGTACATTCTTACAGGTATTACCATTCTTCAAAAAACACGAAGACAATTTAGAAATAGAAGAACTAGATAGAAGATACCACGAGATTCACGGAGAGCAACCAATACAAAGGTTCACGTATATTGATAATGTAGCTAGAATGATTACCAAATCACACATCGAAAGAGGTTTACCATTAACAGACTATAACGGGGCACATCAGGAAGGAACGAACCAAGCGCAAGCTTTCGCCAGAAATGGAGTAAGATGGTCCGCAAACACAGCATTCATTCAATCAGTTAGATACACGAGAGAAAACCTCGTGGTTAAAGTTAATTCAGAAGTAAAGAAAGTCTTAATAGAGAACGGTGAAGCTGTCGGTGTTATTTATGAAAGAAACAATAAAAAATACACCGCATACGCGAAAAAAGAAGTCATACTAAGCGCTGGATCTATCAATTCCCCACAATTGCTAATGTGGTCTGGAATTGGGCCAAGAGAACATTTAGAATCGCTCAATATTCCTGTGATAATAGACCTGTCTGTTGGTGAAAATTTACACGACCACGTCACCTACAATGGTCTTCTAGTCGCTCTGCCTAATGGAACAGCCACGACTGTAAATGCGGACGAATTATTTTACTACGTTAAAAACTTCTTCGACATGTCCCCACATGAACGACCTTTATCAGGGAACGGTCCAACGAACTCGATTGCTTTTCTTAAAAGTAAACACGGCTTAGCCGCTCCTGATGTTCAGTATCAAGCTGATCACACGAGTTCTTGGCGGGAATTCATTAAAGATCCTGCCGCGTACAATGAAGTGGCCATACTTCCGGCATCGTTTTACGATGGTATCGTTTTGCGTGTGATGAATATAGCCCCAAAGAGTCGAGGCAGACTTCTCCTAAATCCTAATGACCCATACGGTCATCCACTGTTATACGCTAATTACTTTGATGATGAAACGGATTTCCTTCCGTTGTTACGTGGCACTAGATTTGCTCTATCATTAGAAGATACGCATGCCTTTAGAAGTAAAGGGGCATATTTTGTTCGTACACCATTACCGTATTGTGAAGATTTCGAATGGGGGACGGATGACTATCTCCTATGTGTAATGAAACATTATACGTCTAGTACATATCATCCCGTGGGAACTTGTAAAATGGGTCCAGAAGATGATGATACAGCGGTTGTAGATCCAGAATTAAGGGTTTATGGAATAGATAGGCTCAGAGTAATAGATGGTTCCATAATGCCTGTAGTGACTTTGGGTAATACGAATGCACCGTGTATGATGATTGGGGAACGTGGTGCCGATTTTATTATCAAGTACTGGGCAAATGTAACACATGTATAGGGTTGATAATTGTTCCTACTAGGCTAAGGAGTATTTATTTTTGTTGAACCTTGTCTTTGCAAAATTATGTAAGAAAATTAACTTGATGGATTATCAAGATATGGATATATCCATAAATATTTTCAAACTTTTCAAGTATTGAACGAAATTATTAAATACATTCCTTATTTTTATATTTCTTTACTATTTACCATGTTTATAGGAAAGTTTAAATATGAATTCATATGTATTTATCATCTTAGTTTGAAATAAAACCACACATTGTTCACTAATATTTTATTGTAATGCTACAATATAAACAAATTTACAAGGGTATAAAATATCTTCATCTTATCTGATTAACAATAATTACAAAAGCTCCTTTACTTCATCACCATCATTTTCTAAATACAATGTAAATACAGCCAAATTGGCTTCCTGACTCCTCAAACAATGTACAATATGCTACGCTATATTAACAAGTCCTTAAGGACAAACGTAACAATAAATGGCTTGTACGCCAAAACGATACTGGGACCATGTCGGTCAATATTTTTTTTTTCCAAAAATTTTCTAACAGCAAAGTTTTCACTTCTCTGGTAGTTTGATGACTGGGACCTGGGTGTAGCCCCAGTTAGTTTCGCAGTGGTCAATTAGATCTTTCTCAGATTCTGATAGCACAGAAAGATCAATTTCTGGGCAATCAGTGTAGGGATCCAAAAAGGGGTAGTGGATCAAAACGCAGGTGAAATCTAATGATGTCTTGCTGCAGCCCAGTAACTTCTTCAACTTTTCTTCTGAATCGACCTGTAGACAAAAGAAAATAAAATGTTAATAAACCACATATTTTTTACTATTAAGCTGATACCCTCGTATCAGCTCACTACGAGTCTTGGGAAATTCTAACACTGATACTAGATGGCGTTATTTATAACACTTTATTTGTATAAAATACCATCAGATGGCGCTAAAATAATATTCTAGTTTTAACATTACATCAATAGGTGGCACTACAAAATTTTAAAACCAAAATTATAAATTTTGATGCTTACCTTAATAGTATAAATGTCGTTTTCCATGCAAAAAGCCTGTAACAGAACTTCTTGCATGTGTGTAGCGCTGTCACCCGGCCTTGCTTCAGCTTGGATGCAGAAAAGGGCTCCATTGCTGTTCTTTGATAGAAACTGTAGCGCCGGCATGAGTCCAATTGTTAGTCTCTTCTCCACACAAGCACGCCTGAGCGCAGACTTGATGCACTGTCCAATAGGACTGAAAAAGAAAAAAAATATAAGTAAAACATAAAAAAACTCATCTCCCCGGCGGGGAATCGAACCCCGGTCTCCCGCGTGACAGGCGGGGATACTTACCACTATACTACCGAGGATTTCGTAACCATTGTGAAATTGTTTGGACAAATGCTCTTATGTCGGGGTTTTATCAAGTAAAATTATCAGAGAATGAACGTTTTAAATTGTTTTATTATTTCAAACTTTGAATCAAATGAATGCAGTTTAGTAATTTAATAATTTCTAATTTTTTTTATCAGATAAGATAACATAATATGTAATTAACAAAAAAAAACTTCATTAAAATTTAAAAGTTGTGTTTACAAAACATATCTAGACGACATAATAGTTTTTAATTAACGCACTGTAATTACATTGAAGTTGTGTAATATTTAGTTATTAATATTATGTAATATTGGGACTATTTCCCCCATCTAATAAAAATAAAAATATATCGGTTAAAGAAACTTGATAAATAAAATATTTACCTTTTGGCTGCAACTCCACTGAAAGACTCCGTCTTTACGGGAACCACTGAATCGTTGTACATTTTGATGCTTTTTAAATTAATACTCCTCAAATTTTCACAAATTTTTGCCAACTCAGACTCGTAACGAGTAATTTTCACTAACACTTTTCACAGAGCACTGAAATCCTCGCTAATCCTTGTTATCTCGCTTGATGGCGCTCGTAAAATATGTCGCAACTATTTCACAAGTTCACAGAATAATCAGACGTGAATTCACTACGGTAGCTTCGAGCGAATGACGAAAAGTATACGTAAGCAACCTATATTTATACAAATAACCACGCATGCGCACGAAAATGAGCATGTGTGCGTAGCGCCGGGTCAGTGTTGTGTGTGATTCCACGAAATTCGCTCGTAAATTTCGATGTAGTGGTGTTCGTAGACAGATTTCAGTGATACAGTGCGCATGTGTGCGTCGGGCATTTCTTTCAATGAAATTTCTGCAATACTTTACAAGTTCGAACGTGTTGTGTGGCCTTTCCAGTGAGCTATTGATCTGCCCCGCCGCCCTCGAAGGTATGGAAGTGCGGCGACAGAGGGGAAAGAGCGTCGACCATTTGTGCTAAGGTTATCAACATTTTGTGTTGGTGTGAGTGCGTTTTATCCAAGCGTGCGCGCGCCAAATGGAATTCCCGCGCGGGTTTATCGTTGATAGGAAAACTGTTGTCGGATCGTGTATTTCCTAATTGGGTTATTTGACGGATACTGAATTTGTTGCGATATTAGGAATTCTACAACCTTGGCGCTTTTTTTTAATTCAATGTCTTGCGAAGTTTTTACATATTCAGATTTCCAATAAAATATGCATTTGTTTATTCCACTGAACATTATAATTAATAGGTACTGAATTCGTATTAGGGAAAAGCCAATGTTTATTTTCTCCGAATGATTTGAATCGTACCTACTTACTTGTAACTAGTAATTACTTTTGAATAAAATTCTCAAAAGCTTTTGTGAATGTCAACAATATGTACTTGAAATCTAAGGGTATGTTATTTATTATTTAAGTAGGTATAATTATTTATGTACATAAAATTATTAATCCTGATTACTGTAGACTCCTTGCTTTGTGGTTCCAAGATGTTTTAGAACCTGATCTAATTAAATTATTGTCACTTTTTAATACATAGTAGTAATTTCTCACGAGGATAAGTTCATGCGTATTGCGTACGCCGTACGCAGTATTGTGATAAAATATAAGGTAAATGTTAAAACAACGTTTTTAGTTAGATATTTAAATAAGGAAAAGATAATGGGGACCAAAAATATTTTAGTTATTTTTTAAATAAATCCTTTTCAAAATTGAATAGGGATAAAAATTAAAATAGGTAGAGTATTTTAATAGATAGTGTAAATAAGATACAATTAATATTATATGACCTATTTTTACGTCTTTCTTTGGTATAAATTTCCTTTTCTCTTATAAATATCTGTGTTTGATATAAAAGTACATAACTAGGTTAGCTTTTCAAAAAGTGGATGGATCTGTGGATATGAGTGATGTATAGGTATCTGTATAATCAAATATACTATTTTCAGTCTATACTTTGATTGGTAAGTAAATGATAAATTGTATTGAACTAAACTGTAGGTACTTTTGAATTGTCATAACATATCAATGTTGTGACAATTCAAAAGTGCTTAAAAAATAAAAAAATGTTTGAGTTTGAGGTTAGAGCTGCGGTCTCTAGTTCGTAGTCTAGGTATATTCACCGTGGTAATATTTAAACAAAAGATAATACAGCGTATGCTTATAAGATCGCATAAAGATAAGATACATACCTAGTAGAAACTACTGTCTTAGTGGTTTTCATGAAATACACTCACATCTATCATGGTACTGATAAATCGATACTTATAATTTTATAATGTGTAATTTAAAATTAGCGATAATAGGTAATTAACATGTTAATAAATGGACGCATTTCTTAAAAAAACTATACTTGTATGTACCTTATATACTTATTTGAAACCAACGTACAACATTAACTCTACACAGGTACATAATATTATTTCCATTTTAATGCAAAAGGGTAATTTTTAATGTTTGTTAATGTACCGTACCGACTTACAACTTGCTTTCTATAAGTATGTAGACCAAAATTGTATCTAACATACCTATATCATGTTAATGATAATTTTTAAGAATTCATTAATATTATATTTTGTGTCTTTGTTTATCTAGACGAAGTGACTAGCTAAAATTAAGCGTAATAAAGTAGTAACTAGTAACCCATATTATCACAATCACGTTAGTAAAACGCGTATTTCACTAAAATCTTAATAAACAAAAGATAACGCAAGTTCAACGTTATGAATATCATATAGACTCCACGTGATAAACAATCTGTAGTAAATAATTATTATTATATTACTATACGAAATTTCATGGCCAATATAACACACAATATATTAACATAGTATTATATTATCTTTGATAGTAACAAAGTTATATTCGGCTATTAATTTAATATGTACCTATGTATTTTTAAAATTGATTTTAGCATCTATCTGTCAGCCCATGGCTTTACATAGAGCACATCGTCTATACAGGGTGTCCCACTATTGGTATACTAAGCGCGAAGGCACTTGTAGTTTTGTATACAATGATCACGTAAAAAATACTTAAAAACAACAAAATTACATCAAAAAATTTTTGGTAAATTTTTCCTGAAAATCCATGTTTTCTTCTCTAGCTTCGCGCAGCCGGCATAATATACCACTTCACTAATGTGAGCATTTTGTCTATGAAAACATAATCTTAAACGATAGGTAACGTGCTGGTAGCAAAGCTTGGTGGGTTGCTTGTTATGGGTGTACACTGTACACATAGAGTTTTTAGAATTATTTATCTATTTGAAAAAAGCTGCGTCTGGAAATTTATAAGTATTTTTTACGTACTCAGCGTAGGTATACAAAACTATAACCACCTTTGAGCTTAGTATGCCAACAGTGGGACACCTGTATATCGATTGACCTTAAATTTCAAACCCTTCTAAACATCCCTTAAAGATAAATATTTTATTGTATGTAACCATTCTTTTTCGTGTCCCTTCGTCCAGCATACTCACCATGGAATCCTGATATTTCATGAATGTCAAAAAACTGTTCTGAAATAGTGCTAAATAGTGCCCAAAGGAAAAAAATAGTGCTCTTGTACTTGCGAAGTTATAGCCATAGTTCGATGAGTATGCTGGACGAAGGTTTCGCCCAGCATACTCACCTCCGTCCGGAGAATCTGTATACGCTTCAAACATAATTCATACTTCAAAAAATAGTTCCCAAATAGTGCCAAACGGTGCCCAAAAAGAAAAAACAGTGCTCGAATAACTTCGGAGTTACAGGCTTCGTTCAGTGAGTATGCTGGGCGTAGGTTCTACGCCCAGCATACTCACCTCAGTGCGCGAATATCGAACGAGCTATAGGTACAATTTACGTCTCAAAAAATTGTGCTTGAAATAGTGCCCAATATCAGTCCAATTTTTGCTTGACTTTTGACCTAGAAAACCATTAAATTTGATTGTAAACTTCTACATACATTACATTGAGTACAGTCGAATACAATATTATTAACTTTCTTTCTAACAATTTTTGTCTTGTGTAAATTATTAATTGTCTATGTAAGGGAGTATTTACTTTAGAATCGCAATATTTTTAATTACACATTATTTTAATAATACTTTATAATAATATGATTAAGCCTTCGCGCGTCGCATGGGACCCCGGTAGCTAGGAACAATGATTTTATATATTTTGTCTAGATCACGGCGCTTGAAGGATTAAGATATCAAATGAAGTAAATCATGCATGAAAAATAAAGTTGCTGTTATTAATGCTTACATTTCAACTGACAAAATTATTCAAAATAATCATTTTCCGGATCAAGGACGGTACCACAACGTTTACGGAATTGACCTGTATTCCTCATGTGATAAAGTTCAATATAGTGTGGCAGTAATGGATGCACGTACGGTCAATAGGTATGGGGCTTACGACGCGCGGCGCCCGCGACGCAAATGAATATGTTTATGTTTAAATACTAGATGCCGCTGCCCTAACATCTTACGATTATTAGACAAGACTGATCTGTATTTTGAAGGTGATAAGGGTCCATTTTGTGTCACAAAGCAATCGAAACGAACAAGCGCTTCTCAGTTTCTTTGTTTGTTTACTTCGTCGCACATCATTATAATAACGCCGGCTTTTGAGTTTGACTAACTACATAGTGGGTTGCAAAACCAAACAATGTGTTGGTGATGTCATTATTTACCTATATAAAATTGTGTATCTAGTACGTAATCAATATAGGAGCTGCACCCAAATCAGTAAGTATATTTCAATTTATAATAGTGGCATTTAACTAAATTGATTTTACACTCATTCATTAATTGCACTGTAAAACTAGGTAGCAAGCGAGTTGTTTTTTACAAAAACACGTTCATTTTTTCGTTGAATATGACACTGTACACTTAAAATTAAGGACATGCTTAAGAAGTTTTAAAAATGGGTACCTACTTAGTTACTTTTTTAAAGGTTTGATGTAGGTAGGTACACACATAATAACGTAATGTAACTTGTTTGTTTGTTGACTGTTTTTATTCAGACAAACACACAATGCAATGAAGTAATAGACTTCATTTACGCTTAAAGTTTCATTCATTTATTATTATTTATAAAATATATAATAATGCATTTAATCGAAAGTTTTTGACATGTGAGAAAATACCATAATTATTGTCAATAACATGAAGTCTACAATTAGAAAGTTTAATATTTTTGTCCAAAAACATGTGTCGACGACTGTACCCCATTTTACGTTAGTATGTAGAAGTTTACATTAAAATTTAATGGTTTTCTAAGTCAAAAGTCAAGCAAAAATTGGACTGATATTGGGCACTATTTCAAGCACAATTTTTTGAGACGTAAATTATACCTATAGCTCGTTCGATATTTGCGCACTGAGGTGAGTATGCTGGGCGTAGGTTCTACGCCCAGCATACTCACTGAACGAAGCCTATAACTCCGAAGTTATTCGAGCACTGTTTTTTCTTTTTGGGCACCGTTTGGCACTATTTGGGAACTATTTTTTGAAGTATGAATTATGTTTGAAGCGTATACAGATTCTCCGGACGGAGGTGAGTATGCTGGGCGAAACCTTCGTCCAGCATACTCATCGAACTATGGCTATAACTTCGCAAGTACAAGAGCACTATTTTTTTCCTTTGGGCACTATTTAGCACTATTTCAGAACAGTTTTTTGACATTCATGAAATATCAGGATTCCATGGTGAGTATGCTGGACGAAGGGACACTCTTTTTCTTAAAGTTTAAACTCAAAAAAATTCATTCAAATCGATACTGCTCGTTTTTCTGCTTTGCTTTGCTTTTTCCGGACAAAAAGGTAAATTAACATACCTACTTCTATGTAAGCAAATAGTACATTTACTGTACATTTTCAGTAAGTAATCGACTATTTTACATGAGTATGTAATTATGTTTTCTGGATGAATATTATATCTACAAGTACTTATGTTTTTTTTGTCTCTCTGATTACTGATACATTTTTATTTTTCTTGAGAAACATAGCCCATGGACTATATTTTTTTTAATTGTTACCCATTTTATAACCAGAACAATAAAATAATAACATTTCCTATACGTCTACATTAGCAATCAAACGATATAGTATAAAGGTTCATGTGTATCGATCGCTAAGGTCGGGCGTTCACTGGGAGACCTTGAAGGCGTTCAAGGTAAGGGTTGATCGACTTTATAGGGGCACGCTTTGTGTGGTAAGGGCATAGGATAAAGTGTAGGGCAGATGTTTTGGTATGATAAAATAATAAGGTTTATTTTCGTAAAAAAAATTCCATGCAGTTGATTTATTTTTACTTTCGTTGCATCGACTTTCAAGGTACAGTTACTCAATGCAATATGAAAGTTTGTTTTCGCAACAAAGGCATATTAAGGATATAATATGTATAATCTTATAAAATTCATCTAAAAGCCATTTAAATATCAATTAATTGCAAATTAAAAAAAAATCTTTAAAATATATCATGCGCAATCATGTTTATGGCATATATCATAATTCATAAACAATGGCATAAACAGGTTCTACTTGTCAAGGATATATATGTATACCTACGATAATTTAAAAACAAGCGTAGTTACATAGTTGTCTAATTTCTAAACCGTAATTTCACTAATAATCTTATCAAAAATAGTACACCCATTGCCTAGGTACAATAAACTAGACAGTACGACACAGATTAAAAATAAAAGTTCGTCAACCCAAAAGTGCGTAGTAGACAGTGCAATGACCTATTTTCTCAATGTGCAAGGTCACTGAACTTCGCCTATCATTCAAATAAATAGAAATTACATTTATGCGAAGGTTCTTTTTATGTTTAGGGATTTTTTTATGATTTTTATTTTAAGGGATTTACCATATTATTATTTTTTTGACATAAATATATGTACCTATTTCTATTACTGTACGTAATAATTTATTATGTAACTTATTTCGATATCGTTTATTATATATCGTTTATAATAAACAAACGATTTTCCTTTAAAATTGTATTCAAAATAATGCAATATTTTCCTCATTTTTTAAGTTTTTATTATTGCCATATTAATGTTTAACGAATATTAATAGTGAGATTATTATAATATCCTTATGGGTTTATTTCGGTAAAATACCCAGTTATGATACTCCTGTTTGTAATACAAAAGTAAAAGTGTGATTGGAAGAATGTGAAATATTTAAAACATTCTTGATCTTGTAACATTTAGTTGTTAACCTTAATATTGAATTCACGTACAACGGCATTTTGTGCTTTTGTGATTATTTTTAAAGGGATTTTGAATATCAATTAAATGAAAATACACAGTAATATAACAGTAAGTGTAATGCTAAAATTAGTACCTACGTGTTATATTTATTTCATTTATATTGATTTTTCGCGAGTAATTAGTTATTACCTTAGTAGTAGCTGTACGTATGTATAATATGTATAATATATTCAACTGTTGCTTGTTGCTTATTGTAATCTACATCTACACTAATATTATAAAGAGGAAAACTTTGTTTGTTTGTTTGTTTGATTGTAATGAATAGGCTCATAAACTACTGGACCGATTTTAAAAATTCTTTCACCATTCGAAAGCTACATTATCCACGAGTAACATAGGCTAGGTTTTATCCCGGAAATCCCACGGGAACGGGAACTATGCGGGTTTTTCTTAAAAACGCGGGCGAAGCCGCAGGCGGAAAGCTAGTGTTATTATATTTACAGTTCAAAGAACATTACCTGCTGCAAATGATAGTGCAAATATTACAAATTACAATAAAATACTAAGTATTTATTTTTATCCGTCCTTTGTTCTTGTCTTTAAAATTATTATCAGCCATGTAGCTAAGCCGATAAATGTATTATTCAATAAAAAGCAATTAATTATTAATCCATTAGGATTTACGAAGAAAAGGTTCAAAGTACGAACTAATTGTATAAGTAATTATCTTTTAAAACCGTATTAGCTCGTATTCATAGACTTTTTAAGATACGAAATTGGTATAAAAATATGTGTTAAAATAGCATTCAAAAATGTGTAAAATTAAATTCCGTGTAGAGTTAGTTCTCATACCTTAGCTTTAGGTATAACAATATAGTGTTATGTGCTTAGGTTACGTGTTATCAGCTGTTATCAATATGCTGCAATTACACCTGACCTAATAATCGTACTAATTGCTCTACTTTGTTTATATTGTTAGTTTTGATTTTGATTTGATAGAAATTACAAGACGTGACAGACGACAGTTGACACTATATCTTTGTCTGATAAAAACACATATAATGTCTACCTACACTAAGAGCAACTATGGAGTTTCTTGCCAGTTCTTCTCCGTAGATACTGCTTTCCGAATCGATGGTAAATTTAAAAAATATGTAATGACGTTTCAAAAGTGCTTCTAGAAGAAGTCTAATTGAATAAATAAATGTTTGAGTTTGAGTTATGAGTTTTAAAAAATTAATCTTTGATCATCTGATTAAATCTGTCAATTACTAATAATTATTATTATAATTCTGCATCTGTGCATCTGTTTGTAATTTGTGACATACGAAAACAAATTATTGTAAACAATACAATATAATTAAAGTGCGTTCACAAATCAAACAAACATCGATAAGATGTCTGATAATCTGATAAAATTCCAAATGATTCATACAGGTTAACGGATATAGAGTAAAAATAACTTTGTTTTATTTATAAACATTCCTAGTATTTAAAACAAATATAATGTTATCGTATGCAAAGATAATACCTTCTTAGTACTTAATCTTATCAAAATCGGTCCAGGAACTGGTGAAATCTATATTAAAAGAAGTATTTTTTTAGTCTTCCTCGATAAATGGGCTATCTAACATCGAAAGAATTTTTCATATCGGACCAGTAGTTCCCGAGATTAGCACGTTCGAACAAACAAACAAACTCTTCAGCTTTATAATATTATAAGTATATAACTAAAGATATATCATAAAATTAAAAAAAAAATATAATATTTTTAAAACACTTTTCCTGCTTTAGACAAAACCATTTCAGAACGTCTCATCTTCACTGTCGGCACAGTATTACAATATCTTTATATATATAAAATTCTCGTGTCACAATGTTAGTCTGCATACTCCTCCGAAACGGGTGGACCGATTCTCATGAAATTTTCTGTGCATATCGGGTAAGTCTGAGAATCGGCCAACATCTATTTTTCATATACAGTACCACGGGCGAAGCCGGGGCGGACCGCTAGTCTGTCTATAAAATTATTTATATCAATAAAAATAATCAATCATATCTTAATTGATCGTAAATAAACAAAATTAAACAGTCATAGTTATTTGCACTTTGTTCTAAAAACCTAAGGAATGTATATTATGTATGGATATTATTTTCTAATGAGTCATCGTGATAATAAGTATATACTTAATATATTTTATTTGTTATCAACGATTTACCTTGCGCAATACTGTTTTGTATTACAAAACAAAAACTATATAATGTATACTTATGGATAATATAGTAGACGTGAAAGATCGTGTGGAATGTGGATGGATGTATGTTTGTCACTCAAAAGCTCAAAACAGCTGAACTGTATAAAAGCCGTAATTTTTTACCGCTAACTGATAAGGGTATACTAATTACATATTATGTATAATAATATAATATGTTTGATACTATAAAACAAATCCTTAAGGCATTACGCAATTACAGCATTTTATAAATAATGTTAATTCTGAAGTGAACCATCTGTACTCCTGACATTAGTTTATTGAGATTTGAGGTAATGTATTTATAATTTAAGGTAAATGACCTTATTAGTGTGTTATTAGTCATATATATATTGATTTATTATTACCACAATATTGACAAATATATCAATATTGTGGTATAATAGTTATTTAAACTATTTAATAATTGTTGTAAAATTAATACATAACTAAGTAAATAAAAAAAATATTATGCTATCATAAACTTTATTGAGTCACTTCTACTGCATTATTTTAAAGTGGCTATTAACTATATCTGTGTTTGTATATATGTATTATCTAAAAAAATAAACACCAGTTGCCACGTGTTTCTTGCGTAATAATTTCAATTTACTCATCATGTGAGTTGTGACATGTGGAGATTTTAACGTGGCGTGTGATGCAAATAAGCATAGCTGCTAACGGTAATACAATACAGATAATATTATACAGAGTAAAAATCACTACATAGTAAACAAAGTCGCTTTTCTGTCCCTATGTCACTATGTATGCTTAAATCTTTAAAACTACGCAACGGATTTTGATGCGGTTTTTTAATAGATCGAGTGATTGAAGAGGAAGGTTTACATGTGAGTACAATTTTTAGGTTTTAGACACAGCGGACGAAGCCGCGGGCGGAAAGCTAGTACGGTATAAAATCTGGTAAATACGCTGGATGGCAATTTTCAATGGACATTGGACTGTGGAGAGAAAGTTGAAGTACGGACATAGCAAATTTTGCTGAAAGGACTTCTATTTCTTTTAATAAAGGAAGGTTCCTTTATTAAAAAAAAAGTGTGTGCGTGTAACCTTTACGCGCGATTGAAGTAAAACTTCTTTGGCGTTGACGCCATATATCACTGAAATGATTAAATATTAACTTAAATAAATAAATATTATATTATAATTTAATTATATTTATTATTCATGTGCTTTACAAAGATTATTTAAATGTTATATTAATATTATTCATTCGAAACAGGTAATTGAATGTCATCATAATTTCTTACGTACGAAATTATAGGTTTGTGGTAACTATAATGTGAAACATAAATTTTACTCTCTAAATTTGCTACTTTTCTTGAAAATACAGCATCTATCGTTGTACCGAAACGCGTTGTTGAATGAAGTCGAGAAGTATTCATAGATAAATCAAGTTTTTCTTCTAAAAAATCAATTAACGGCTGAGATTCCTGAGAGCGAAAATTAACATTAAAATCTCCAGTTAGAATCATCGGTAATTCATGATAATTACTATTTAAAAGTCGAGAACCTTCAATTGTGAAGTGAAGTAATTGCTGATGAATAAATTTTATGATACAGTGAAACTTGGTTAAGTGGGACCTGGATAAGTGAGAAACCTCCATAACTGGAACTCATGCTGAGGTCCCAACACTTTGGCACTGAATTACCTCTGTTAGTGGGACGAGGTAAACCTCTATATCTGGGATTTGTTCTTTCGATTTATCATCATAGTTACCTCTATAACTGAGACAGCGAGTAAATTTTATATGCATAAACCTCTGTAACTGAGATAACATTGTTTGTTTACTCATTCTTATTCTACCCACAAATTCCACACGTAATTCCAAGTACGTAAGTACAAATTTTGAGCTTCAATTACCTTCAGTTTTAGTTTCACTTTACTATCATACAGATTTTTATTTGAAAAATGTCAAATTATTATTGGAACCCTCTGTAAATGAGACAGATATTTATTTATACCTGTATATCTGAGACACTGGGTAAGTGGAATACCTCTATAAGTGAAACGAAATTGCAGGTCCCTTGATGTCTCACTTAACCAGGTTTCACTGTATTTGTCAGGCTAGTATTTGTAGAAATATAAATAACAACGATAATCACAGGTTGGTCATTCGTATTAACACATCGAACCAAGACGATGTCACCAATTTGTGAAACCTCATCGGAAATTTGTGATAATATAGTTGGTGAAATATTTTGAATTGGTGTTACATTGTTCAGTGTATCTGTAGATGAATGATATACGGCTACTCCACCAGCAGTTGAGTTGGGTCGTTTGTATTGGGTAACGCAATAAAAATTTTCAATAAGAATTTGTTCGTCATTTTTCATCCAAGTTTCGGAAAATAACAGCAATGTGGACCTTTTTAATACTTTATCATTCAGATCAGAAACATGAGCACGTAAACTTTGGCAGTTGAAGGAAAATAGTGTAATGTTACTCTCATTTACAAGGTTATATAATTCTTCCTGTTGTGTTATTAGGCGAGAATTTGAAAGTCTTTCAAATTCACACTGTAAATCAACTATTCCCCCTGGACGCTTTCTTCCATGATAAAATTTGTTGTCATCGGTGTTTGAGACAATGAACAATCCATTTATATCAGTTACTCGTGATAATGCTACATATAACAGCTGCTGACTGTGACTTTTATTGTATTCATAAACGATTTGATCAAAAGTACCACCTTGAGACTTATGTATTGTAAGCGCACAAGCAGATACTAATGGAAAGTGATTTCTCTTTGCAAATATTGTCTTATTTCTATTCATTGGTACAGATGACGATCTTCGTAAAATTGGGACTGCTGTTCTACTAATGTTTAGAGTTTGAATATGATGGGCAGCTTTTTTCCAAATTTTCTCTCCTATCTTACCAGGAAACTCAAGCACAGCGACATCGAATGTAATATGCAGCCGGCATATTACATTCGATGTCCCCGAATTTCATTATTTTGTGCTGTTTAATCGATAGCTGGTAGTGGATTTTCTTAACAAACTGCTTTTCTTTTCCATCAAAAATGCGTAGTTTTTGTGAAAATCGAAATTGAAAATGATATTTTTTAAGGTTATTTTTGTACTAAAAACGCAACTTAAAGTAAAATCTTAAGCCATTATAGTATCAAAATGTCTAATTATCACACTCACACGCATTATTTTTAAATATATTTACGTACCTATTACTTTATTTACATATTACAATTTATTTTGTCAAAATAGTATTTTAACAATTTAGTATAGCCAAAAATCGTTCCATATTTTGTATTCACAACAAGCCACAGATAACACAGATTAGCAATACAAATATACTAGCTTATCATAGAGTATAAATGATACATTTTAATTTTTAATGTTTTTTTTATAGCTCACTTGCTTCAGTTTTAAAAATCGATTAACTTTTACTTTTAGTATTCAAATAGGTAGCGAGGAGCGAAGTGACGAGCGTGTTAGGTTAACTGTTGAACTGCCGCACGAGCCGAGCGAGCGAAGCGAGCGTGCCGCGGCAGCGGCCGGCGAGTGCCAGAAGCGACTTTAGGGCGATTCCCACTCAAACAAAAAAAACTACGTAGGTTTAAACAACCTGTTTGTATTTTATTTATGTATCGTAAAATTTTTGTTATTATCAAATGCTATCTAAATTAAAATTACGAAGTGTCTAGTCGTCCGCTAAACGGATGAATAAAATAAATTAGTCGTCCGATTACCGGATGAATAAAATAATTTAATCGTCCGATTATTCGGATTACTAGATAACCTTTTAACACTAAAGCTAGTTGGGTTGGACTAAAGCAAAGGGGGCTCAGGACTTAGAAAATTTTTGATGGAGTTGGTGTCATTATAACACCTATTTATTATTGTTTTATCGTAAAGATTACGCTAATATAAGCATGTTTTATAGGAACAACTTTTCTCTAAAATCAAAAATGGCCGAGATATTCGCCCTCAATTCGTTAGGTTAGGTTTAGGTTAGGTTAGGTTAGGTTTCTTAAAAAAAAAGTGTGTGCGTGTAACCTTTACGCGCGATTGAAGTAAAACTTCTTTGGCGTTGACGCCATATATCACTGAAATGATTAAATATTAACTTAAATAAATAAATATTATATTATAATTTAATTATATTTATTATTCATGTGCTTTACAAAGATTATTTAAATGTTATATTAATATTATTCATTCGAAACAGGTAATTGAATGTCATCATAATTTCTTACGTACGAAATTATAGGTTTGTGGTAACTATAATGTGAAACATAAATTTTACTCTCTAAATTTGCTACTTTTCTTGAAAATACAGCATCTATCGTTGTACCGAAACGCGTTGTTGAATGAAGTCGAGAAGTATTCATAGATAAATCAAGTTTTTCTTCTAAAAAATCAATTAACGGCTGAGATTCCTGAGAGCGAAAATTAACATTAAAATCTCCAGTTAGAATCATCGGTAATTCATGATAATTACTATTTAAAAGTCGAGAACCTTCAATTGTGAAGTGAAGTAATTGCTGATGAATAAATTTTATGATACAGTGAAACTTGGTTAAGTGGGACCTGGATAAGTGAGAAACCTCCATAACTGGAACTCATGCTGAGGTCCCAACACTTTGGCACTGAATTACCTCTGTTAGTGGGACGAGGTAAACCTCTATATCTGGGATTTGTTCTTTCGATTTATCATCATAGTTACCTCTATAACTGAGACAGCGAGTAAATTTTATATGCATAAACCTCTGTAACTGAGATAACATTGTTTGTTTACTCATTCTTATTCTACCCACAAATTCCACACGTAATTCCAAGTACGTAAGTACAAATTTTGAGCTTCAATTACCTTCAGTTTTAGTTTCACTTTACTATCATACAGATTTTTATTTGAAAAATGTCAAATTATTATTGGAACCCTCTGTAAATGAGACAGATATTTATTTATACCTGTATATCTGAGACACTGGGTAAGTGGAATACCTCTATAAGTGAAACGAAATTGCAGGTCCCTTGATGTCTCACTTAACCAGGTTTCACTGTATTTGTCAGGCTAGTATTTGTAGAAATATAAATAACAACGATAATCACAGGTTGGTCATTCGTATTAACACATCGAACCAAGACGATGTCACCAATTTGTGAAACCTCATCGGAAATTTGTGATAATATAGTTGGTGAAATATTTTGAATTGGTGTTACATTGTTCAGTGTATCTGTAGATGAATGATATACGGCTACTCCACCAGCAGTTGAGTTGGGTCGTTTGTATTGGGTAACGCAATAAAAATTTTCAATAAGAATTTGTTCGTCATTTTTCATCCAAGTTTCGGAAAATAACAGCAATGTGGACCTTTTTAATACTTTATCATTCAGATCAGAAACATGAGCACGTAAACTTTGGCAGTTGAAGGAAAATAGTGTAATGTTACTCTCATTTACAAGGTTATATAATTCTTCCTGTTGTGTTATTAGGCGAGAATTTGAAAGTCTTTCAAATTCACACTGTAAATCAACTATTCCCCCTGGACGCTTTCTTCCATGATAAAATTTGTTGTCATCGGTGTTTGAGACAATGAACAATCCATTTATATCAGTTACTCGTGATAATGCTACATATAACAGCTGCTGACTGTGACTTTTATTGTATTCATAAACGATTTGATCAAAAGTACCACCTTGAGACTTATGTATTGTAAGCGCACAAGCAGATACTAATGGAAAGTGATTTCTCTTTGCAAATATTGTCTTATTTCTATTCATTGGTACAGATGACGATCTTCGTAAAATTGGGACTGCTGTTCTACTAATGTTTAGAGTTTGAATATGATGGGCAGCTTTTTTCCAAATTTTCTCTCCTATCTTACCAGGAAACTCAAGCACAGCGACATCGAATGTAATATGCAGCCGGCATATTACATTCGATGTCCCCGAATTTCATTATTTTGTGCTGTTTAATCGATAGCTGGTAGTGGATTTTCTTAACAAACTGCTTTTCTTTTCCATCAAAAATGCGTAGTTTTTGTGAAAATCGAAATTGAAAATGATATTTTTTAAGGTTATTTTTGTACTAAAAACGCAACTTAAAGTAAAATCTTAAGCCATTATAGTATCAAAATGTCTAATTATCACACTCACACGCATTATTTTTAAATATATTTACGTACCTATTACTTTATTTACATATTACAATTTATTTTGTCAAAATAGTATTTTAACAATTTAGTATAGCCAAAAATCGTTCCATATTTTGTATTCACAACAAGCCACAGATAACACAGATTAGCAATACAAATATACTAGCTTATCATAGAGTATAAATGATACATTTTAATTTTTAATGTTTTTTTTATAGCTCACTTGCTTCAGTTTTAAAAATCGATTAACTTTTACTTTTAGTATTCAAATAGGTAGCGAGGAGCGAAGTGACGAGCGTGTTAGGTTAACTGTTGAACTGCCGCACGAGCCGAGCGAGCGAAGCGAGCGTGCCGCGGCAGCGGCCGGCGAGTGCCAGAAGCGACTTTAGGGCGATTCCCACTCAAACAAAAAAAACTACGTAGGTTTAAACAACCTGTTTGTATTTTATTTATGTATCGTAAAATTTTTGTTATTATCAAATGCTATCTAAATTAAAATTACGAAGTGTCTAGTCGTCCGCTAAACGGATGAATAAAATAAATTAGTCGTCCGATTACCGGATGAATAAAATAATTTAATCGTCCGATTATTCGGATTACTAGATAACCTTTTAACACTAAAGCTAGTTGGGTTGGACTAAAGCAAAGGGGGCTCAGGACTTAGAAAATTTTTGATGGAGTTGGTGTCATTATAACACCTATTTATTATTGTTTTATCGTAAAGATTACGCTAATATAAGCATGTTTTATAGGAACAACTTTTCTCTAAAATCAAAAATGGCCGAGATATTCGCCCTCAATTCGTTAGGTTAGGTTTAGGTTAGGTTAGGTTAGGTTTCTTAAAAAAAAACTACACAGAAATAGGAGCCCCGCGAAGCGGGGCTCCGTCGACGCGCAAAAAGAATCAAGTTTAGGTTAGGTTAGCCGTTAGGTTAGGTTAGGTTAGGTTTCTTAAAAAAAAAACTACACAGAAACAGGAGCCCCGCGAAGCGGGGCTCCGTCGACGCGCAAAAAAAATCAAATACCTACGTGTGCCCTCCTCCCCCCTCTCCTCCCCCCACAAAAAACCTATAATACGTGCGGCAGTTCTCTAAAGAATTATTATTTTATTCATCCGGTAATCGGACAACTAATTTATTTTATTCATCCGTTTAGCGGACGACTAGCGCTGTCCTTAAAATTATTTTTGACAAATTCATTTTAAAAATCACTTTCGAATTATATTTATTATCTACAATTGTGAACGCGTCATATAACATTTATTATCTATAATGGCATGTCGTAAATACGTGGTAAATACAAACTAACATTTTCCAGGTAATATAATTTAAGAAATTGTTATAAATAAATTAATAATACGGCATTATATTTAAAAATATTGCCTGTGTGCGAGATTACTAGAAGTTTTAATACGACAATGGTATAAAAGTGTCGTTTTTAGTACAAAAATAACCTAAAAAAAAATAATTTTCATTTTCGATTTTCACAAAAACTACGCATTTTTGTTGGAAAAGAAAAGCAGTTTGTTAAGAAAATCCACTACCAGCTATCGATTAAACAGCACAAAATAATGAAATTCGGGGACATCGAATCAAATATTTAACCCTCAAGCCATAAGCGTATGATGTTATCACTGTCATCACGTTCAATATACACTAACTTTCCAACACAACCGTTGGCTAAGCCATCAGATACATCAATATTGGTTGTAATAATGTAAAATTTGTTAAGAACTAATATGATTTCATAAGGCGATCCTCCTGTATCAATAACTGACATTTTATGAAATTGTTGGCGTACATATGCTTCTTGTTCAACTGAATGACAACCTATATACATATCTGTTGCTATGGATACTATTTTGTCTTCAGCAATATTTAAAATAGATTGATTATAATCCGCAACATGTTTATTTTTATTTTTAATTTACTTATTTTAAAAGTAATAAATAAACAAGTATATTTAGAAATTTTCAAAAAATTTTGCAATTTAAAATAATGTTTTTAAAACTGTTGAATTTTTCATTCACTTTGCTATTCACAATTGATCCGTTTGAAAATTTGAAAATAAATAATCCTAATTGATTATGATATTTGCCACTAGAGTGCGTTTCACGAAAGAGTTCCCCTGCCGTTATGTTGGCTTACCTGACTGTCAAAATCGAAAATATTTTTTTTTAATCAAAAATGACAGAGAAAATATTCTCCTTTCTAGGCAGTCGACCCCGTAAGATACGGGATAAGGCTAGGAAGAAAGGAGAATATTTTCTCTGTCATTTTTGATTAAAAAAAATATTTTCGTTTTTGACAGTCAGGTATGCCAACATAACGGCAGGGGAACTCTTTCGTGAAACGCACTCTAGCTGGCGTATAAGTCAAGAAGCGTCCGTATATGACATATACTTACAACCAATCAGAATTATTATTTTTAAATGGCGGAAACTACACAGCGTTACTTCCGTCAGAAAAAAAATCTGAGTTACTCCCTAGTCGCGCCTAAAGAAGTTTTACTTCAAAAAACTACACAGAAATAGGAGCCCCGCGAAGCGGGGCTCCGTCGACGCGCAAAAAGAATCAAGTTTAGGTTAGGTTAGCCGTTAGGTTAGGTTAGGTTAGGTTTCTTAAAAAAAAAACTACACAGAAACAGGAGCCCCGCGAAGCGGGGCTCCGTCGACGCGCAAAAAAAATCAAATACCTACGTGTGCCCTCCTCCCCCCTCTCCTCCCCCCACAAAAAACCTATAATACGTGCGGCAGTTCTCTAAAGAATTATTATTTTATTCATCCGGTAATCGGACAACTAATTTATTTTATTCATCCGTTTAGCGGACGACTAGCGCTGTCCTTAAAATTATTTTTGACAAATTCATTTTAAAAATCACTTTCGAATTATATTTATTATCTACAATTGTGAACGCGTCATATAACATTTATTATCTATAATGGCATGTCGTAAATACGTGGTAAATACAAACTAACATTTTCCAGGTAATATAATTTAAGAAATTGTTATAAATAAATTAATAATACGGCATTATATTTAAAAATATTGCCTGTGTGCGAGATTACTAGAAGTTTTAATACGACAATGGTATAAAAGTGTCGTTTTTAGTACAAAAATAACCTAAAAAAAAATAATTTTCATTTTCGATTTTCACAAAAACTACGCATTTTTGTTGGAAAAGAAAAGCAGTTTGTTAAGAAAATCCACTACCAGCTATCGATTAAACAGCACAAAATAATGAAATTCGGGGACATCGAATCAAATATTTAACCCTCAAGCCATAAGCGTATGATGTTATCACTGTCATCACGTTCAATATACACTAACTTTCCAACACAACCGTTGGCTAAGCCATCAGATACATCAATATTGGTTGTAATAATGTAAAATTTGTTAAGAACTAATATGATTTCATAAGGCGATCCTCCTGTATCAATAACTGACATTTTATGAAATTGTTGGCGTACATATGCTTCTTGTTCAACTGAATGACAACCTATATACATATCTGTTGCTATGGATACTATTTTGTCTTCAGCAATATTTAAAATAGATTGATTATAATCCGCAACATGTTTATTTTTATTTTTAATTTACTTATTTTAAAAGTAATAAATAAACAAGTATATTTAGAAATTTTCAAAAAATTTTGCAATTTAAAATAATGTTTTTAAAACTGTTGAATTTTTCATTCACTTTGCTATTCACAATTGATCCGTTTGAAAATTTGAAAATAAATAATCCTAATTGATTATGATATTTGCCACTAGAGTGCGTTTCACGAAAGAGTTCCCCTGCCGTTATGTTGGCTTACCTGACTGTCAAAATCGAAAATATTTTTTTTTAATCAAAAATGACAGAGAAAATATTCTCCTTTCTAGGCAGTCGACCCCGTAAGATACGGGATAAGGCTAGGAAGAAAGGAGAATATTTTCTCTGTCATTTTTGATTAAAAAAAATATTTTCGTTTTTGACAGTCAGGTATGCCAACATAACGGCAGGGGAACTCTTTCGTGAAACGCACTCTAGCTGGCGTATAAGTCAAGAAGCGTCCGTATATGACATATACTTACAACCAATCAGAATTATTATTTTTAAATGGCGGAAACTACACAGCGTTACTTCCGTCAGAAAAAAAATCTGAGTTACTCCCTAGTCGCGCCTAAAGAAGTTTTACTTCAAAAATAGAAGTGCAGATTTTCGAAACTTCACTTGCCAGTTGCCACGACCCGGAACAAAAACAGTTTTTTTTCCAATCTGTTCTCAATACCAAAATAAATAAGACAAAAATATAACGCTCCATCTTATTTCGGGAAGTAGGTTAAATTGACGCAAATTAAAATAATGTCAATGTTTATTTTTATATTTGTGTGAATTTATTCTATCTCGATTCATGTCATAGGTATTTATATATTACTAGCGGTCCGCCCCGGCTTCGCCCGTGGTACATATTTACGTTTTCTCTACATAAAAACCATCCTCGTACTTCAAGGAATATAATAAAAAAAGAATTATCGAAATCGGTTCAGCCGTTCTCGAGTTATGCGCTTACCAACACATTTTGCGATTCATTTTTATATATAAGATTGCGTCTGTGATTGCGTCGTTTTTAGGTGTGTATCATTTTAGTGGTCTATTTATTTAAAGCATTGTACTCATATTATAATTATTATCACATTATAAACAATATTACGTTTATTAAATTTTAATAGAAATTTGTTATCTTTTTAGATAACCACTATATCTTGGTATAAATCTACATACATGTGCAAATAAGCGATTCATTAGAATGATTTATTTTAGATTTCAATAAAGTGATTATATTATACATGTTAAATACACCACTAATCAGTAGATCACATGCCATTTTAATTTTAGTTTATTTTGATATTAAAATAAAAACTACATTGCTTTAGCAATAAGTCTAAGAGAAATACCGTTAGTTCGAATATTATTGCACAATATTGGCACAATTGGTTGAGTACAAAGTACATTTTATATGTCAAAATCTTACACATTTTGTAGATTAATATTTTTGATGTATTATGGTGATAAAAAAATCAAGCTTTAAAACCTGAAGGACATAGCTTATTACCACAGTATTACAATATTATTTATTGTAATACTGTATTATAAAGCTGAAGAGTTTGTTTGAACGCGCTAATCTCAGGAACTGCTGGTCCGATTTGAAAAATTATTTCGGTGTTAGATATATCCATTTATCGAGGAAGGCAGCTACCTATAGGCTATATATTATTAAATTACGCTAAGACCAACAGGAGCAGAGCCGCGAATCGCAGCTAGTTTATTACAAAAGTATACACATGGAATACCACGTGAAGCAGCTAGTTAATGTGAAACGATACAGCAAGTTCATTGGAAACCGTGCAATTAAGTAGGTAGGTACTTATAATCAGTTTTCGCGCAGCTCAAGAAGCCCTAGATGTCTAACAAGTCATAAATACCACTTCGCAGTATTCGGTTTAATCTTTAATCGGTTTTATACCACACCATGTGAATTCGTTCAGAACTTTATTTAAAAAAAAATGTCTAGAAATGCTATAAAGCTGTGATAAAGTCGGACTTCTAAACAAAATATTCAAGAATCTTCAGATTGATATCATCTCTCGTAAAATAGCACAATAACATCAGGATTTAAAAATGAGAAAAATTTTGCTTTCTGTTGTGAAAATCAAGGATTGGGATTTGGGAAGTCGACTGAGTTTGGTAATAGTGGAAAAAAATTAAAGAAACTAATGCACAAATAATACTTTTGCGGACAGTGTTTATTCATCAAATATTATCTACAAACAAAATGATGAATTAAATTCAGTATTCTTTGCACGATTGATCAAAACAATACCGACGAAAACAAACTATCGCATCAGGATAATATATATAAATAAATTAATATTTCAACCACATACTGTTGACAACGATATGGTCCGGGAAAATCCCCATGCCGCATCCGAACGGGGAATCCCGATAAAAAACAGGACTATCAGTTGTATCTTCCCACTTTATGATGGGATAAGAAAACATCCTGTATATAGTTTGAACAATATAAATACAACATTTTTTCTTGAATTTAAAGAATTTATTCACAACAAATGGTACAGTTTCATGTGCAAAGTGCAAACTCGTAGTAAACCGTTTCGAAGGCATTGAGATACATGTACTACGTAGTACATAATACATATTATTAACTCAATGTTCGAAGGCCAGTTTTTTACCAACCTTTATAACTATTTATTTCCTCCGAACTCACATATGCAGATAAACCAAAAGAACAAAAATAGTTTTTGTTTCTTTAATTAGATTTTTTTATGATTATTATTCGTATAGAGTATATACTATTGGCAGGGTGTTATTTACGATAAATATTTATTCCATTCATAGTTAACGAAATTGAAAGTGCAATATGTTAAATTATTACATCCGCATGATGGCCGCCTTTTTAGACAGTAGGTAATTTACGCTTGATTGAATATATGTAACTAACTGCTTGCCCTGGTTCCGCATGAGTTGACACAGAATAAAAATATCAACCAACGTCACTCAGAAAAAATACATATTTCTTCGGTAACTAATAACTAACTACCTATGGCTATAACAGAATTAAAAGTCCCCATTCGCAACGAAGTTCATAATTATGTAAAAATCAGTTTTCAGTAATAGATAATCCAAAAACCCCAATTCGATAAACGAAATCTAAAATACAGTTTACTATATTATTCTTGCAAAACTAATGACGTACGTAGTACGTACGGCCTTGTACGTCAATGAAAGAGAAATGAGAACAGGATCTGAATATTGCGTATCTGTGGTCCGAGTGTAGTCTGTGCTGCACCTGTCAAAGATTAAAAAGTGGTTACACTTTTATGTGCATTTAAAGAGCAATATTTATGGATTAAGTTTAAAATTGCGCGCAATGAAATGCGAAATCTCTTGAAACAGTTAAATTTCCTGTGTTAAATTTTATGGAAATCTATTTAATTATTTATAACACATATTTATAATAATAGTAGCTTGATGTTTCAATTTAGGAAAGTCATTTTAAAATCAAGTACCTACATATTTACAAAAACAAACAATTTCTAGGAAATCTAAAGGAAATCTACATCAAGCAATAAAGATAATAAAACAGGACTTCTAGATAATGATGCATATTTTTATTATTTATGCATATTTTTTTAACATCACAATTTTTCCTTATCACCAAATAATCTTCCTACGTGTGAGATAGCGCGTCTCTGACCTCGATTCGCAGAATCATTTCGGCACTAACATTGGTCTTGACTCTTGAATAGGTACTAATTTAAGTATTATGTGAGTAAACTCAGGTAGGATTGTAAAATATACGACTGAATAATAGTATTTAGTAGTTAATTTCCGTTTTACAGTTGGAATAACAGTGGTTTTTTGTTTGAGCAAAAACCATTAATTTTTTTGAATTTCAATTGTATTTAAAACTGAACGAATCGAACACTGAAATGACAATCAAAACTCTTTCTAGCGTCACGTGTTGTTTTTAATAAATATATTCGTTTAATTGTTACTATTATATTATCTAGTACTTATTATATTATCTGTAATTGGGGTCAAATAAATAAAGAGCAATTTTCCCAACAGCACAAGGATAAATTAGCCTCTCTCTGTGTATAAAACGAACAAGGAAGTATTTCTAATAGATCAATTCCTGCTTTCAAGAACTTAGGTTTTATACGCATTAAATATTGTTCAGACTTCAGTGGAATGCATAAGTGTAATAGTTATAATAATAAACTAATAGTTTAAGAATATTTTTATAGCAATGTAAGCAAGCCATTTACTTATACAAAAGGGATGGTCTAGATATAACAGTTTTTAAACGAGTTTTGATATCTAAATACAAATTCAGTTAAATGACCTTTCCATCGACCTCTAAATACCCACTGCATGTTCATCGGCATTATCACTACACAGTATTAAACAAAGTCGCGTTCTCTGTCCCTATGTCCCTTTGTATGCTTAAATCTTTAAAACTACGCAACGGATTTTGATGCGGTTTTTTTTAATAGATAGAGTGATTCAAGAGGAAGGTTTTAGTATTTAGACAAAGCGGGCGAAGCCGCGGGCGGTAAGCTAGTTATAAATAATAATAACGGAAAGAAAATATATGATGTTCATGGGAGTAAAAGTAAAACGTGTGTTTTTAAAAAGCAAAATTATTGTTATTTTTACGAGCTTTACTGTAAATCTTTATACACTTGTAACAAAGAGAATAAATGTTCTTTGTAAAAATTGGGTCATTTTATTTCGTGTCAACGTTGGCCAGACCGGTTACTTACCTGCTTACCTACTCCAATTTAGCAGTATCTACGTCAAGTCTTATTCACTGCCTTTGTATATGTGCGAATTTTAATAATTATCGTGCTATTTTTATCACAAAACTGTGTGATAATTTGATTATTATAAATTTGTATTTCACGGAAGTTATCAATCCAGTTGGTTTGGTTTTCTGAGAAATTATACTGACTGCTTCGAAAATCTATTTATAAATATACTAAGTGCAAACGGTTGCGAAAAAAAAACTAAAGATAGCGTATTTTACAGTTTACTAGTAAATACCGTTCTTGAGTAAATCAAATGTGTGTGTGTGTGTGATTTATAGCGACGACCAAATTCATTGGAAGAGAATACAATTAAATAATATTTATAAATAATAGAGGAAACTTGTAGATTGTTCTCAATGTATTTATTTTTCGTTAAAATTCCGGGATTTTATTTTCCTCTTCAAATGTGGGCTAACTTCCAATAAATGTTTATTTCTGTAGAATTGTATGTTTCGTACTTGACATAAATACATTACAAAAAACTTCTTAGAAATTTGGGATAGAATACAATAGAAAATATGAAATCTTCGGACATACATAAACATTTATCAAAATATATTCCTGTAACCACGTAGTATATTATTATTATTATTTATTAGTCTGTGCTGTGAGCCTGTAACTGGCAGAATTTTATAAAAAAAAACAATATTTTATTTTTATATTACAATAAATAACTAGGTGTACGTTATTAATTATTATCCTTAAACATAATCACTTCGGAACAATAATATTTTATGTGAAAAATTATTAATTTAATAGGTATATTTTGAAACTAAAACAATAATATTTTTAGGAAAAAACGAATATTTTAGGAGGCAAAACAAGGGTTAAACTCAGTATTTTTAATCTGTTTACAAAATTTTTATAATTTATATCATTGGTATAACCAGCAATAAAATAAATTACGTACTGGAAAGCGGCAAAAAATTCCTTCGTTAAAATTTCGCGCGTCATTGTGCGTCACGTGACGTCAGATAGCCTTGCGTCCTGATTGGTCAATTATATAGGCGTGTGTTGACATCTGCGATATGGAAATTTTGGTGTAAAAATAGATACAGATAATGTGTATAATTGAGTACATTAATCACATTCTTGATCACATTGAACGTCACAGATAATAAATAATGAGTTATAAATAGATTTTAAGGTAACTGTGCTTCGAAGTTAGATGTTAACTTGAAATAAACGTTTGTTTTTGTTGAACTTGAGTTCAAATCGATTTCAGTTTCATTTTCTTTGATAATGTCTTGTTAAGTAATAAATTATAAACTCTGTCTACACCTTTGCTGGTTGGAACCTATCAGAATCAGAATTTTAAAGAAAGTAAAAATTATTTCACTAGCCGCGCTCCGCGGTTTCACACGCGTGGCTCAGCTCCTTTTGGTCTCAACGCGCAACGTGATGATAGCCTTCCTTGATAATTGGGCTATCTAACACCGAAAGAATTTTTTAAATCGGACTAGTAGTGCCTGAGCTTAGCGCGTTCAAACAAACAAACTCTACAGCTTTATAATATTAAAATTTAAAGTATAGATTATTAAGTATATAAGCTAATCGCGAATCTCGGCAATAGGTAAAAACCTAAGCAATCAAAAAAGGCAATGATGTCGTCTACATAACATAAAAATGTAGTTGTTCGTTCTTGTATACTTACATTGCATTGTTACACTTGTGGTTACACTCATGACTCATTATTCATCAATCTCTATAAATTAAAGCTCATAAAGAGAAGTGATAACAATAGTTCCAGAAAATAAGAGTATCAGGTTTCAAATTCATTTGATAATATCATGATAGGAAATTACGCAGTTCGAGTACCAAATGGATGCGCACAAACGAATGATAAATAAGATAAGAGAGAGATGGCGGAGGCTGGTACACCGGGGCGTAGCTTGTAAAATATAACACATATATGATGTATTCGTGTTCCAAGTATCAACAATGTAGAGATAGTGTTTCTATGTAATTACTAATTTTGTCTCACAGCAGAGACCCAGGACTATGAGCCATGAGTGTTTATGGCTGCTACCACAGGCTGCTACATATATGCTTCGGTGCATCTATAAGGTATACCTGTGCAGGTAGACCGTTTAGATATGTAGGAAATTAGGAATAGACCTGTGCCACTGTGCAGTTTTTTGAGAATACCTAGAATGATAGGTTGATTGGTTGATGTAATAATATTATTATGTCAACGAATTGTTGGTTCTTGGCCTAGTTTCTTTCACCAATGAGAGGAGTGGTTTAGCTATGAAAATACCTATATTGGAATTTGAGGTTTACCTACATATTAATTTTAAAGCCAATTAAATTTTCCGTGCTCATCGAGTTTTACTTCCCAATAGAGTTTGATAAAGTCTAATTCCTCAAGCACTTAATCATCAATGTTATCAATACCTGAAATTTTGTGATATATCTCTATTTATTATCTGAAGTTATCATTCTATCAATAACTACTTATCAGTTTCAAGAATTACTGGTCCGATAGAGACAATACTTTTTATGTATTAAATGTCTTTATTTTCTCTTGTAACTAGGGCTTTAGGCACTACGTCACTAGTTTGATATGTTGATAAAAAGCCTGTATACTTAAAATACAATAATTTATAATTGCATCAAAATTCATACTTACAGATATATAATTTTGCTTTTCTAACATAAGGATGATGATATTTTTAGTCTTTAATTATAAACTCAATTGTGGGGAAAATTTTATCTTCCCAAATTCGTTTACTTTAGCTTATATTTTTTATTAATTTAGGAAACTCCCCACCGACTTGAAAACAAATTGAAAACAGTTATGTCTAATTTATTATTGTATCTCGTCTTGACGTCACATTTGCTGTTTGCGTAGAATCAAATAAATATTAAAAGATTTTCCTCGAGCCTTTGATAAGGAACATTAAAATGCAAAACACTTATGTTCGTACTACCTACTAAGTGTTAATACTTAATTCGAATGACGTTAACGTCATTCGAATTAAATATTAACAGGTAAATTAATAAATATGTAACATGCACTTAATCTAGCTATAGATATATCAAGTGTAAAGAATGTTACACGTGATAACTGATAATATGCCACGTTAAGTTGGTCGAGACACAGTCAAGTAACGATACTTAGCACATTGTCGGAACTCGGAAGTTGTAAAGAAAAGAGAAATTTTAAAATTTCCTTGGAAACGTGACGAAAACTTTTTCGTACAAACAAAGTATACTTACAAAATAAAGTATACAGTGAAATAAATGTACCTATACTACGGATTCATTTTGTTATTGTTGTACTTAAACAAGGAAGGAAATTTTATTTATCTTGGATGTGGTTAAAAATGAGGATAATATTATTTATTTAATCTAGAACTACATATTTAATGGTATTCTTTAAAATAGATTTATCAAATTGAGCAGTATTAATAGCATTTACTTCTACACTAGACCTTCTAGACACAATACTTCTATTAAAGTGAAACTTTTATTACATCGTCTCAAACTTTTTGGTCTGTGTAGCGCATGTCGCGTGTATCGCGGCTGCCGAGTAGGTATACCTACTCGGTAGCCGACCGTCACGCGATATGCGCTACACAAAGCAGTGTTCGGAACCGTTCGAACAGTTTCACTTTTCCCGTGGTTTCATAAAACCACACAACATTTTTTTATTAAATTATCATAAACATAAGCGACTAACCATCTTTTATTTACAAATTATAGTGCCATCGTACAACACTTATCTACATTTTTTTTTCAGATGAATCTAAAACAGTTTACCTCACTTTTCCTGCAACACACGCGTCTGACGCGACGCCACCTGACGCCGGAGCTGTCACTGCGTCTGATCACACGTGAGTGCCCGCTGTGGACCGCGCCAGTCGGTCAGTCGCCCTTCACGGACCCCTACTGGGGCTTCTACTGGCCCGGGGGACAGGCTGTCGCTAGGTAATATCTCTTGTCTCCTATTTCCCTAATTTATAATAGATTTTTGAAGTGAAAATTCTTTAGGCGCGTTGAAAAATAAATTTAAAGGTCGCGTCATGGATATACCGTCACGTCATGGAGTAAGGCAACGATTTTGGTATCTTTGAATATTGCCAAAGAAGTTTCACTTCTGACACGCGTGCTCGGCACACACGCTCTTTTTTTATTGATTTTAATCACTACATAGCATAGAACAAAGTGGCTTTCCACCATCTGTGTGTCTGTATGCTATAAGATTAAAAAATACGCAACAGATTTTGATGGGGTTTTTTAATAGATAAAGAGATAGAGAGAGATATTTTAACCGCGGGCGGAAAGCTAGTATTGTATAAATAAAATGATAAAATAAAAGCTTATAGGTGAAACTAAGAAAATGTTGGAAATTAAATGACAATGAATAAAACTTGACCAAAATTCGAGGGACTTTATATTTCCCATTTGACAACAGTGAACACGTTTTTATGAGGATAAAACGTGAAAAAATTCTCCTCAACGTGTTCATAAAGATTTCTATTGAGTGCGCATTTTCTTTGCAATTAAAGGCTAAGACGAATGAGGTTAGGGCTGACCGTAACGAGAAATATATATGACTAGCGGTCCGCCCCGGCTTCGCCCGTGGTACCTACATGTTTACGTTTTTTTTCGTAAGAACCATCCTCGTACTTCAAGGAATAGATTCCGCAGCGCACGCGATGACAGAATTTTTTTACACCTTGGGTTACATTATTGCATTTTTATTTTTTGGTAAGGATCTCTAATTTTTTTTGAAAATGCAATATAGCCTATGTTGCTCAGTGAAGGTGAAAGAATTTTTGAAATCGGTCCAGTAGTTTATGCGTGAAAACCATACATGAAATACATATTACATACATAATAATTACAAACCTTTCCTCTTTATAATATTAGTATAGATAAATAATAAAACGGGCGACCGCGTCGTGAAATTTACAATACCTAGTTTATAAAAAACAAAATACTTATACTTACACATTATCGACTCATAAATTTTATTTTACAAAATTTTACCTACAGTTAAGTACATGAAAATAATATTTTTATAAAAATCGTTCAAAACTTATTTTGTCATCAAATATTAGAACTTAGAATAGTTTTTAGCTTAGGTTTTTAGCAATAAGAATTGTTGCTAATGCGTAGTGAATAGCAAGTGGCAGCCCTCGCTCAGACACCTGTCTAGATTTACGTCTACGACATAATAAACAACATGCGTAGTTATTAAGGAAAACTTTATGACTTAAATATTAAAAGCTGCGGGTTTTTAATACCATGCTAAATAAGAGTGAGGTCCCGTTACCTTTTTATAGAGCAGTTTATTTTTTTATGAGTTCAGATATTAGGTATTCATTCACTTTTTTGTTTTTTTATATCAATCTGACTCAGTTTGATATCTTAGTAAAAATGAAGGCCATCATCTAGCTTGTCTATCTCTGTTTAAAAAAATTTAAAATGTCCGTTACTCTTTAGTCGATTCACACTAATTGCTTATCAATTATCATTATTGATTTATTTATCTTTAAATACATAGC
Source organism: Colias eurytheme (assembly GCF_061535395.1). Lineage (NCBI taxonomy): Eukaryota > Metazoa > Arthropoda > Insecta > Lepidoptera > Pieridae > Colias > Colias eurytheme. Next base: position 394,289 of record NC_143001.1, read on the forward strand.
AACGTGAACAATAAATGTATACATATAGCCACAGATATATACAGGGTGTCCCAGCAACGGTATACTAAGCCCCAAGGAGGTTATAGTTTTGCATACGCTGAGTACGTAAAAAATACTTATAAAATTCCAGACGAATTTTTTTGACAAATAGACGAATTCTCAAAACTCTATGTGTATACCCCTAACAAGCAACCTGCTCAACTTTTCCACCCACACGTGAGCTATCGTTTAAGATTGTGTTTTCATAGACAAAATGCTCACATTAGCGAAGCGGTATATGCCGGCTGCGCGAAGCTAGAGACGAAAACATGGATTTTAAGGAAAAATTAAGCAAAAAATTTTTGGCGTAATTTTGTTGTTTAAGTATTTTTTACGTGATCAGTGTATGCAAAACTACAAATCCCTTCGCGCTTAGTATACCATTAGTGGGACACCCTGTATACTGTGCTAATAGGCTTATCTGTATAGTTACGGTACAATATTTTGGAATGTTATCAAAGATAATGGATGTTATATTTTGCTATCAAATGCGTGACTATCGTAATGCAATATTATCAGTAGGTATCACAGTTGTCGTAAATCAGATTCAAACTTGCGAAAAAAAATTTTAATGCGCCATTTTAACTATGTTTAGTTTTTAAGTTGTTATTGTGTTGTTGAATAACCGAAGGACGGCATAGCATGAAGATAATTGTTTTCGCTATGTTTCCGCTCATTTAAATATGTAATAAATTGAGTTGTTTTATTGCATATATTTTTTTCTAAAAATACGAATTCTGGTCATCATCGTAAATCGTAATGTTAAGGTTTAATTAAATTTAATTCTCATCATCGAAGCCTTATGACCTATATGAGTAAATATTCAAAGTGTATATAAGTGTACATATTATGTATAAGGTAAGGAATAAATAAGAAAATAACAACAAAACAGAAAATTTCGTTATTTATATCCGATAAACTATATTTACAAGTTGTACAACTCTCACCTAAATACTAAGAATAAACTTTCGAAAAACATTGCATTGCAAAGTAAGTAATATGTAAACAAAGACATAATATCATCAAAATGTTTCATCGCGACACGTGGAGGGAATCCACTAAAATCTACAAGAATGACCCACATCATTGCCCACATCGTGTTAATAAGTTTAAACAAAAATCTCACAGTCATTGTCAAATAAAAGTTAACAAATTTTCAAGAATTCTACCGAAAATCCCAGACGCATTCTATATCAGAAAGAGATAGCTATTACCTTTTATCGCTATGTGAAAACGAGATAACGAATGGCCGTGTGACAAGGACCAAACCATGTATTGTTTTTGAAAGCAAGAAAAGGAGAGCAAATGATGAATCATGGCGAATCCTACAGTTAGCATGAGTCATATGAAAAATTACTGAGGCCATATTTGAATTATTAAAACATGTGACTATTTTTTAGATCTGTTTCTTATTTATGTTAGGTTTAAGATAAAATCTTGTATGCTTTACTAATTGCCAATATTCACTAAGTACCTACTTATATTATTATAGATTATGCACAACAATTAGGTAACATGTTAATTACTTGTTATGAAATAAATAAATAAACTTAAGAAAAGTCATAGATTTGTAAGTAAAAACGTGTTTACTAAATAGATGTAATTAGAGAGATAACACAGTGATAGGCAAGTGATAGGTATATTTTGTTTAATTTTAGAACGTAAAAATAAACAAATGCGTCGTAAACTCTGTTGTTATTCCAAAATAACCTACAAACAATTTATTGTTAGTCTACGGCCTACGCACTCCTGTTACGACGAAATGGGATGGTCAGATCACATAAGGATCGCACATAAGTGACATACCTACATCATGAATACATAATGACGCGCCAAAATAATATTATGACAATCAAAACATGTTGTGGTAGGTATTAACTATTGGTGTGGTATACACAAGGGTATACACGTATGTATTTGATTGATTTATTGACCACAAAACCTAATAAAATGCTTACCGACCGAAAAAAAAACAATATTGAGGTTTGTACGCAATCTATAATCACAATGATGAAAATTAATTAGTTTTATCAATGGCTGAAACTTCATAAGTTTAGTTATTTCAAAAACAGTTGTAAAAAACTTGTTAGGTGAATATTTTTCTGCTTTGAAAGGTTTGCACATTTCATCAAGAATGTAATATGGTTTATAAATATTAAATTGCAACTTAACTGAGTTATTTTTTATTTAAAATTCAAGCATTGTTTCAACAATAAAAAATATAACAATTATCTACATTCTACAGCAAAAAGAACCTTAAAACTGAGTCATACGCAAAATGGCGGGAAACAGAGGCCTATTTCTCGTTAGTTCGTTACGCACACATACATAGTTACTTCCGCCCCTGCAATGGAGGGGGAAACCACCCCATGAGTCATACACTTCTTAGAAAAGTACCCCGTTTTATCCCGATTCGTGGAATTCCTGATATCTCCCTTTTTCGTGAATCATTGATACTGCCTACGAGTATGCAAGTATGATTGCAGTATATTATATAAACATAAAGTAAATTATTATAAAATATAAACTAACTGACAAAAAATTGCTACGAATAACCATAGTCTTATAACTTTTTTCCAAAAAAATCAATAGGCTGGATCGTATTTTAGGCCCTCAGTATGTGCTTATGTTTTCCTTTTTTATTTCTTCTAATTATCCAATATGCAGTTAGGAATATTGTCTAAATTATGTTTAAATACATCCAATTTTATTAAGGTTGATGTTCCGACCGTCCCTCCATACATTTTTGATTACCTCTAAACACTTAACACAGACACTATTTCTTTAAAACTAATCATTTTATCACTTCTCTATAATGAAATGTGTGCGCGTTCGACCTTTTTAATCAATAATTTACAATATTTACTTAGAAAAACAACAGTAAAATACCGGAAAAATTTGACACTTCTACAGTAGTGTGCGTGACTTTTGCCAAGCGAAACACGACATAAAGCACGACATCTAGCGCATAGACTATATACTTATTACAGATCTAGCGCGTCAATGTCTAAACGAAAGGCGATGTTTAGACATTGACGCGCTAGATGTCGTGCATTCGCGTTCGTTATCTTATGCATAATGAGCATAATTCTAATAAATCAAAGTTCTGTGTAAAAATTGAGTAATTTCATTTCCAATCGTTCAAAGAAAATAACAATAAAATAAAATAAAACTAATGACCTTAGAAACTATGTTTTTTTTTATTTATTACTCATTATTGTTCGTCCGTCGTAGGTCTGTAAACTGTATTGTACACTGAAGGTAAATGGTACTGTAGGTACTTTAGTTCGGCGTCGTCGCTCGTCGGTTTGATATAAAATTACATTCTTGATTTCATTGACACGCGCTATGATTTGCGCGCGGAATTTCTTGTGTTGTGAATTTATTTTTGTATGCTATGCATTTTAATTGATTCAAATTGCAATGTTTCTCTAGTATGCATTTGAGACTATATTGTAAATTGTAATAATTGATCGTGGGTATAGTAATTAATTATTCTAATAACGCAATTAGTAATATATGTATTTTCGGTGGGATTCAAAACAAAAAATTGGCCCGTGATTTTTATGAAATTTCACCACATTGCAAATCACATCAATCATAGTTCATACACATGTATGACGAAAGTGATTAGTATTGTGGCTAACATTGACTCATCAGTTCATCACTGAAACCAGTGATAAATCAGTACCTATATCATATTGTGTTTGAATATTTTTAAACAATGATATAAGTATACAATTATTATAAATCGGTAAACTATCAAAGTAATCACAAACTTGCAAACATTGGTAAAATGTCCAGTAGTTTATGAGCCTATTCATTACAATCAAACAAACAAACAAAGTTTTCCTCTTTATAATATTAGTGTAGACAAACACTATGAATACGATCACGAATGCAAATTCGGGGATTTTCTAATTATTGCTAAATAATAATTGAATTCGTTTTGAAATACTCTATAATTTTTAGTGTATAAATAGACATTTATAATGTGGTGCTCATTTTTTTTGTACTGCTAACGCTATTGTAGGTACCTATTTTCGTTGTTTTATTTCAAGTGAACACGGCCATACAATTTTGTCACGAGCCGCCTATGATTGTAGGTACTTTTGTTAGGCTCCTTCGTCGTCCGCGTCGGCTCGAAAGTTCTTGATTTCATTGTCACGCGCTATGATTTGCGCGCGGATTTTCTTGTGTTGTGAATTTATTTTTGTATTATTATTATTTTTTATTTATTTTTTTATTTTATTGATTCAAATAAAATATTTCACTAGTATGCATTTGAGACTATATTGTATTATGTATAATTTATCGTAGGTATAGTTATTCTTATAACGCAGTTATATTTTCGGTGGGACAATTTGACCCGTGATTTTTCTGAAATATCACCACGTTGCAAATCACATCAATCATACACACGTATGACGAAAGTATAGTGGCTATAATTGACTCATCAGTTCATCACTGAAACCAGTGATAAATCAGTACATATATCATATTTTATTGTGTTTGAATATTTTTTAAACAACGATATATACAATATTATTATAAATCGGTAAACTACCAAAGTACTTCCGAATTTTCAGACAGACAAACAAGTAGTTTGAACACGCAGTTTTCTTATACTAGTAGCAAAAATCAAAACCATAATATTATGTTTCCCTACTATATTTTACTAAAAGTCGAGTGCGTCGAAATCGTAAATAATAATATGTTTTTCACCTTCCTGGTTATTTTCCCATAGTAAATAGTGTTTTAGGTTTGTTGTTGTAGGTAGGAATAATAATAATTATTCTTACATGTTGGTTATGAAATGTATATTGAAATAATTTACTTTTACAAATCATTAGTGATATAAGTTTTGAGTGAAAATGCTTGGATCAGCATAATATTATATGGTACTTCAAATACATGTTTTGATAAAAAAAACAATAGTGTAATAAAATAAAACTGCGTTTTATTGTAATCAATGTTGACAATTTTAAATTCCAAAATTATTGATCAATAAAATAGTTTACACCAACAAATATAACTTTTATTTTTATAACAATCGTTCATAATATAAACCGTAGCAGGTGGCGTTTTGAAGTTCTGTCTACTCATACAGAAAAATGGAAAACTTGTTTTTTTTGTAAACAATTTATTACTCATGTTGTTTGGCAACTCGAAGCGTGGTCGTCCGTCGTAGGTACTTTTGTTCGGCGTCGCGTCGTCGTCCGCGTCGGCTTGATATAAAACATTCTTGATTTCATTGACACGCGCTATGATTTGCGCGCGGAATTTCTTGTGTTGTGAATTTATTTTTGTATGCTATGCATTTTAATTGAATCAAATTGCAATATTTCTCTAGTATGCATTTGAGACTATATTGTAATAATTGATCGTGGGTAGGTATAGTAATTAATTATTCTAATAACGCAATTATATTTTCGGTGGGATTCAAAACAAAAAATTGGCCCGTGATTTTTATGAAATTTCACCACATTGCAAATTATATATTATACAATTACAATTACAATTATTATAAATCGGTAAACTATCAAAGTAATTACAAACTTGCAAAATATGCTTTTCCGAATTTTCAGACAGACACACAATTTTATTAGTTTGTTTTAGCAAAGTAGGTACCTATACCTATACGCTTACGTCGCGCGTCGCGTCGTCGAAAACGGTGCGCCCAGAAACAAACATACCTAATTCAGTTACAATCCTTTTTTTGTTCCGTAATTTATTGTATTTATTCTAATACGATTTTTTTTATTCGTCGGCCAGTTCTACTAGGTATAAAAAGATAAAATTGAAATATAATTATTGTAGCGACAGCCATATTATGTTACTATGTTTTCGTAAATATGTTTTTCACCTTCCTGGTTATTTTCACATAATCTTATCTTCTTATATATAAAAATGAATCGCAAAATGTGTTGGTAAGCGCATAACTCGAGAACGGCTGAACCGATTTCGATCATTCTTTTTTTATTATATTCCTTGAAGTACGAGGATGGTTTTTATGTAGAGAAAACGTAAATATTATGTACCACGGGCGAAGCCGGGGCGGACCGCTAGTATGTATATATAAATGAATCGCAAAATGTGTTGGTAAGCGCATAACTCGAGAACGGCTGAACCGATTTCGATAATTCTTTTTTTATTATATTCCTTGAAGTACGAGGATGGTTCTTATGTAGAGAAAACGTAAACATGTACCACGGGCGAAGCCGGGGCGGACCGCTAGTCTTATATATAAAAATGAATCGCAAAATGTGTTGGTAAGCGCATAACTCGAGAACGGCTGAACCGATTTCGATAATTCTTTTTTTATTATATCCCTTGAAGTACGAGGATGGTTCTTATAGCTAGAGAGCTAGTTAGTTTAGTTTTAGTGCAGTGGCAGTGTAAATGTTGTTGTTGAGGTTATGTAAATTTAACACTTTAGTTAACTACCAAGATATAAAGAAATGAGGATAGGACACAATAACTATTGGTTGAGGTATTTATAAACTCATAATATACTTTTAAAAAAATCACGTTTTAATAAATTTCTAGAATTAAATTAGAACAGCTGATTCAAAATAGCCTAAAAAATCTTAATAATAATAATTACGCTTCACAGCAAGAAGAAATGTACCATATGTACCCGCACAAAGTCGATATTGTGTTGCCTACCGTTCGACTCAATGGCTAGGGTTATAACTACCTTTAATAATTATTACCAAACTAATAAACCGAGTGATGCGAAATAACCATAATTCTTTTAGAGTTTGATAAAATGATCAGGCAGGTATTTTCTTTAATCCTCTGAATTCTCGGTTACTAAATTGTATCGTTGAAATTATTCTTAATCGCGTAAATTTAATAAATAATCATATGGAAAACACTTTTCATTTGTTTTTTTACTTTCACGCCCAACTACTATACAATAATTACGTTGTTTCGGTATTTTGACGAGAAAACGCAGGAAACATCCGTTGTATCATTTTAGATAGATTGTATATTTTGTATCTGTAGAATTGAAATCAAAGCTATGTATATGTTGTCTCCATTCTTTTCTTATCGGATTGTTGATCCCAATGCGAATGCGTCACTTAAATTTTATAAAAGACAATTAAGAACATCAAAAATAAAGTGATACATAAATATTTCACAGTGCAATATATTATGTAATTAATAATAATTATATATTTATGAAAAAATAATTACATCAGATTTAATAATAGCAATTGTTTTGAATGTACATAATATGAATAAATGATTACATCATAATAGTAATAATCACAATTGTTTTATTTCCCATTTGTTGCAACCCTAGCATATTTTCATGTAGCAGCAGAAGTACCTACACTGGCGGCGCGGCGGCATCGTGCGACATCAAAGGCATTGCCTTACTAGGTAAGTTTATAATGACTCATTTCTTTTATTATATAATTTACGTTTTACTTTTACAGAATCCGATTCAATGGATTATGAAGACGAGTCACACAACGCCATACGATAGTGATGATGAATGAACATTTCAACATAAATGCATGCGTGTTTTTTTATGTTGTTTTGTAATTGTTAATTGTTTCTTAAATAAAGAAATAAACTAAATATTTAAATGATGATTTGTTATTTGCAACACAACTTTATATTTGAGATTCTTTACAAATGTATATTTAGTTTTGTATCATCAAATTTATAAATTTTATTCCATAGTTTTCAAAATTAAATGTAAATGACCATAAAAACATTAATAAAGTAAATCATTGATGTAAGGTCAGGGAACGTAATACATATATACATCTGACCATGTAGAAGCTAAGTCTTGTTGACTGCTGAAGTCTGTAAAGTTTTGTTGTCTGCTGAAGTCTGTACGCAATGAAAATGTCTGCTGTTTCGAAAATAAGTTTTTAAGACCCTAATAAATAAAATATATGAATGGCAGATCTGGTCAAATACTTTCAAAATTGTATTTTTTTCAGCACTTTCATAAGTGTCTGCCAGAATGTTATCCGCGTGATAATGGTCTGCCATTGTTATTTTCCGATAGTAATAATAATCTATTTTCAAATATCAAAATGGCAGACGTGGTCAAATGGTTTCAAAGTTCGCCAAAAATTTCCACCTGTCTTACCTAAGCGCGCGCCCCGTCCACCACTCTGGGCTTAGTGACTCCTCATCTCATGTATAGTAGGTATAGGGGAATCAACACACAAAAATCCAGGTCTGGTCAAATACATACAGGTAGCTTTGCGCTAGCTCTCTAGCTATTACTTCTTATGGAGAGAAAACGTAAACATGTACCACGGGCGAAGCCGGGGCGGACCGCTAGTAAATAATAAAATAATAAATAGTGTATTAGATTTGTTATTGTATCTTGTATACCTACGAATAATTATTCTTACGTCTTGTTGGGAAATGTTCAAATACCTACCTATTGAAATAATTTACTGTTACAAATCATTAGTGTTATTAGTTTTGAGTGAATAGGCATGGATCAGAAATTCAGAATATAATATGCTACTAACTACTCAAATACATACATGTTTACACAACAAACACCACTGACCTCTATAACTATAAGTTATAGAGGTCAGTGACCGTCAGTGACAAACACTATGGATACCTACGCTCGCGAATGCAAATTCGGTGATTTACTAATTATTGATACCTAGTCATTGAATTCGTTTTGAAATAGCCTGTACTTTGTAATTTTTAGTGTTATAGACATTTATAAAATGTGGTGCTCATTTTTTTGTAATAAATCATCCCGAACGCTATTGTATTTTCGTTGTTTTATTTCAAGTGAACACCTATACAATTTTGTCACGAGCCGCCTCTGGCCTCTGGGTGAAATAAACAAGTCAAATGATTTTTGTTCTAATTGTATTTTGGTAGTAGTTTGTTTAGAATTTACATTACCATTGTTTAATTTTTATTTTGTATTTGCAGTAAAATAAAAAGATGAAAAACTTCATTAGGTATATTGTACGACACCTCACTCTGAATCGCGCTAGCGAAATTTTTTCGTTACACAGCACATATACAACTTTCGGACAATCTTCATTGAGGCCGGCCGGCAAATCGAGTATGTCGAGAAACTTCACTTATTCGATGGAGGTATTCTACCTTCCTTCCTCCACAGTAGTGGGACCCCGACGTGCATTGAACACGCAGCTTTCTGATACTAGTAGCTAAAATCAAAACCACAGATATGTCTGTGATCAAAACCATAATAATATTTTTACCTATTATTTTACTAAAAGTCGAGTGCATCGAAATCGTAAATATGTTTTTCACCTTCCTGGTTTTTTTTCCATAGTAAATAGTGTTTTTGATTTGTTGTTGTATGAATAATTATTCTTACTTGTTGGTTATGAAATGTATTTTGAAATAATTTACTTTTACAAATCATTAGTGATATTAGTTTTGAGTGAAAATGCTTGGATCAGCATAATATCATATTTGCTACTTCAAATACATGTTTTGATAAAAAAAAAACAATAATGTAATGTAGGTAATAAAATAAAACTGCGTTTTATTGTAGGTAATCAATTTTGACATTATTTATTTCCCAAAATTACAATAAAATAGTTTACGCCAACAAATATAACTTTTATTTTTATAACAATCCTACTTCCTACTAATGCGAAAGTTCATACATGTTTCAAAAGAAAAACTTTTACTTTTACTATTATTTCAATTTATCCGGTTTAATTAAGACTTAATATTGATACATATGATCATTATAAATACAAATAGGAATTAACAATATAACGAATACGTGGCACAACTAAAATTTTACCGATACCACCCGTGGTCATTCTCCTTTGTGGGTCATTTGTAACAGGATGGCGGTTCTACAGCGAAAAAAGAAAAATGATGGTCAGAACGCTGATACCGGATACCTTAAGATACTGTAATATAAAATATTACTAGATTAGATAAAATATTATAGGTAGTATCTTCACCGTGTGTGACGCGCTTTACATTCACGCCATCTAGAGTTAAATCTTTATCATTTTTGTATACGTCTGTGTGTGTAAACGACCCTGTATGCAATGACAGATGTTAAAACGCATAATTTTACCGAATTGGGTGGATTTTAAGGCAATGATATAACATATTTCAATAAAATATAATATTCAGTAACCGCCATGACTATTCCTAGGTTTGATGACTATTCCAATTACGCAAAAACTCAAATAAACTAGAAATGTAGAATTCAGCGCCATCTAGCGGGATATTGGCTGGGAACAGATCGTTGCAATCACCTTAAGCAGTTCACGTGATAACTCCATAGACTGTAGACAGATAGCACTATCGCCATAGATTATAATATATAGTATGTATATAATATGCTATAGATAATACTAATTAGGTACTATGAATATAAGATTAGTACCTATGGACTCATGATTAATTTAACGCAAGTCATTCTAAATCTTATCAACCATTAATTTAAAAGTAAATATTAAAAACTATACGATGGTTGTATATCTTAATTTCATCTCTATTTCCTAAACAAAACTAAAAGACCAAGTTTTAAAAACACTAAAAAATACAATAAAATAAAACACCAATAGAAAATGTATTTTTTTTTCACGGTAGGTATGTCTATGGATTTACCCCGCACTCTTTGGAATAATAAATTGTAGGTACCAAAACACTATCGTAAATCGTAGTAAACTAGGTATTTAGTTAAATTGTAAAATGTCACATATTGATAAGCCCGGGTTTTCCGTAGAAAATATACAGTACACGTTTTTGTTTTTATTATCATAAAATTCATATTGGAAACTAACTTTAGTACAAATACCAATCGATAATTTTCCTTCAACCAAACTATCTAATAATAATAAAACTTTCCCAAGAAACAATTATTTTTGTTATTGGGTTTTCATTGTGTCAGACAAACAAATGATAGCTAGGTAGTAGGTACCCAACTACACATTAATAATTATAGCTCAATGTACAAACTACAAGCCATGTAACTAGGTCATGTTTTATGATTTTAATGTTTTTCTCGCAACGTACAAAACATGTTAGGTAATTCCATTTCATTACTGTGATATCTCAAGCAAAATAAAAAAATTACCTACGTTTTATTTAAATTGCACAAATAGACAAATATAATTTGGAATTTTTTTACATTCATATTTCATACCATTTTTCCCAATACAGCTACAAAATATTATATTCCAATAAAAGTATGTCAAAACAAGGTCAACAAACTTTGATAATCACTCTCGGAAACAATCTTCTATCCTAGGTAAGTATATCAATTAATTTGTAACATTCACAAGCACATAATATGCATTTTGCAGTGAAAGAACCTTCACCTTTCACCCTACATCATGTAATTGTAACGGTATTCGTGAAGGAATGAATAATTCTCAATAATCGGTTATTCTATCGCCCTTGAAAGTTGAACGGCGGCCATAGTCAATAGTCATAGCGTGGCACGCGTCGATCGTCAGATGTCGGTCGCGTGCGAGCATTGTTTACAATTTTGCAATACATTCGAAAATGCGTGCGGGTTTTGCCCGTTTCGTCTTATGAATATTGTTGGGTAAAATTTGTTTACGCTATTAGAAATAAATTAATTAAAAAGGAACGTTGAATATAATTATGTTTACACAGTCTAATTACTTAATTTAATTTATTCCTAACATCCTATGTAATCAAAGAATATTGTTCCCTTATGTTTATGTATTTGTGTTTTCCGGAAAAAGATAAAGTAGTAATATTAGATAATATCTCAACGATAGGATAAGATTGAACTAGTATCATCTAGTATATAATTATTATAATATAATATAATACTAGCGGTCCGCCCCGGCTACGCCCGTGGTACATATGAAAAATAGATGTTGGCCGATTCTCAGACTTACCCGATATCTAGTATATTATTATTAGTCTGTGCCGATATGCACAGAAAATTTCATGAGAATCGGTCCACCCGTTTCGGAGGAGTATGCAGACTAACATTGTGACACGAGAATTTTATATATAAGATAATTAGTTCGTATACATACGAACTAATTATCAATAAATAACTAATTATAAACTAATTATAAATGCTAAAATGAACATGTTCATTTTAGCATTTTTTACTGAAAATGTTTTTTTATTTCAGAGCCATCTTTTGGTTTCTCATGTAGTAGCCGTAGCGCAAAAGAAGTAAAGTTAAATACAAGGTTGTCTGTTATAGAAATATTCTACGAAAATTGTAGATGGCGCTGTACTTAAATAATATAATTTTAGTACGTGTAGTATCTGTGGTAGTATCGACTATCGTAGTATAATAATATAATATTACTAGCGGCCCGCCCCGGCTTCGCCCGTGGTACATATGAAAAATAGATGTTGGCCGATTCTCAGACTTACCCGATATGCACAGAAAATTTCATAAGAATCGGTCGACCCGTTTCGGAGGAGTATGCAGACTAACATTGTGACACGAGAATTTTATATATAAGATTATTAAAAGTCTGTGATAATAGTAACTTTATAATAATTTATTTATTTCAGATACATACTAGATAACGAAAAAATTGTCAGAAATCGTAATATTTTGGATGTAGGATGCGGTTGCGGGGCTGGTGCCGTAGCTGCGTCAAAAATGAAAGCAAAACGAATCGTTGCTAACGATATTGATATATGTACGTATGCCTGCATTATAAAAAATAAAATAGCAGAAAAATATATAAATGAAAAAAAAATGCAAAAGTTGGAGATGCCGGGGATCGAACCCGGGGCCTTTCACATGCAAAGCGAACGCTCTACCACTGAGCTACATCCCCTTGCTACTTTATTATCAAAATTGTCGAACATTTTCAGATGCATTAGAAGCAACAAGAATAAATGCTGAAAACAATGACGTAAAAGTAGAAACAAATGCAAATAACTTTATTGGCGCGAAATGTGAGGAATTTGACTCCATCTTGATTGGCGATATGTTCTATGATGAAGATTTTGCTAGAATTTTATTCGACTGGCTAAGTGAACTGGCGAGTAATGGAAAAACTGTAAGTAACTTATGAAATTTATTTTAACAGCGAGTGGAATACAATCGAATTTAAAGTTTCGTGGATGAAATAGTTCTAAAATTTCAATATATTTGTCGCCAACGTCCATACCACGTTGAATACACCGGTTCTCGTCCGAACGTCGGGCGCGGTCAGTACTTGGATGGGTGACCGCCTGGGAACACCGCGTGATGTTGGCTTTTTGCTATTTTTTATTTTATCAATAATCTTTTTTTTTGATTTAGGTACTTATTGGAGATCCAGGTCGACACGGCCTGACAGAAAGCAGACGAAGTCAGATGTCTTTATTATCGCGATATAAATTACAAGAACAGAGTTGCATGGAAAACAACGGTTTCACGGAAACAACTGTTTGGAAATTAAATTCATAGAATAATAATGTGTTTTATTGTGTATGCAAGCTTTATACAAAATAACCTTTCCTTTAACCAGACTTTTGTCTATTTATAATATTATACAAGTCATATCTTCAGTAAATAAATTCATATAAATTAGGCTATATAGACTACAGGCCCATGTTGAAAAAATTATGGGTCATTTGACCCACCACCTGACCTATCTAGAATGATATAAGAGCATAAAATAATAAGATTCAGCACTATGACATCACTCGTAAGCTGTCCACCTGAGTGCAGGTGAGAATTCGAAAGTTCAGGCAGAGATTTTCTCCCCTTGTCTCCATGATTTTTGTACGGCGTTGCGGAATAATGGCTTAAAAGCAGTATAGAAATAGTATGACACAGATGCCGTACAAAAATGGTGGTCCACAAAGTCGGAATTTATTTTTATTTTTCGACAGTTGCCGGGGTAAATTTGGTCATTTGATTTTGTACGGCATCTGTGTCATACTATTTCTATACTACTTTTAATCAATTATTCCGCAACGCCGTATAAAAATCATGGAGACAAGGGGATAAAATCTCTACCTGAACCTTCGAATTCTCATCTACACTCAGGTGGACAGCTTACAAGTGACGTCATAGCGCTGAATCTTATTATTTTATGCTCTTATATCATTCTAGGTAGGTCAGGTGGTGGGTCAAATGACCCATAATTTTTTCAACACGGGCCTGTAGTCTAATATAAATTACACTTTTACCATAGAAAAATTTAAATTATATTCGTCCATGCTTTAACTATACTTAATTATTAAAATTATAAAGAAGAAGAAGAAGAAATAAAAAGCAACAATATGATAAAATTAAATTTTATTTTTCATTACATTTACTTAAGGTTGATGTTCCGACCGTCCCTCCATACATTTTTGATTACCTCTAAACACTTAACACAGACACTATTTCTTTAAAACTAATCATTTTATCACTTCTCTATAATGAAATGTGTGCGCGTTCGACCTTTTTAATCAATAATTTACAATATTTACTTAGAAAAACAACAGTAAAATACCGGAAAAATTTGACACTTCTACAGTAGTGTGCGTCACTTTTGCCAAGCGAAACACGACATAAAGCACGACATCTAGCGCATAGACTATATACTTATTACAGATCTAGCGCGTCAATGTCTAAACGAAAGGCGATGTTTAGACATTGACGCGCTAGATGTCGTGCATTCGCGTTCGTTATCTTATGCATAATGAGCATAATTCTAATAAATCAAAGTTCTGTGTAAAAATTGAGTAATTTCATTTCCAATCGTTCAAAGAAAATAACAATAAAATAAAATAAAACTAATGACCTTAGAAACTATGTTTTTTTTTATTTATTACTCATTATTGTTCGTCCGTCGTAGGTCTGTAAACTGTATTGTACACTGAAGGTAAATGGTACTGTAGGTACTTTAGTTCGGCGTCGTCGCTCGTCGGCTTGATATAAAATTACATTCTTGATTTCATTGACACGCGCTATGATTTGCGCGCGGAATTTCTTGTGTTGTGAATTTATTTTTGTATGCTATGCATTTTAATTGATTCAAATTGCAATGTTTCTCTAGTATGCATTTGAGACTATATTGTAAATTGTAATAATTGATCGTGGGTATAGTAATTAATTATTCTAATAACGCAATTAGTAATATATGTATTTTCGGTGGGATTCAAAACAAAAAATTGGCCCGTGATTTTTATGAAATTTCACCACATTGCAAATCACATCAATCATAGTTCATACACATGTATGACGAAAGTGATTAGTATTGTGGCTAACATTGACTCATCAGTTCATCACTGAAACCAGTGATAAATCAGTACCTATATCATATTGTGTTTGAATATTTTTAAACAATGATATAAGTATACAATTATTATAAATCGGTAAACTATCAAAGTAATCACAAACTTGCAAACATTGGTAAAATGTCCAGTAGTTTATGAGCCTATTCATTACAATCAAACAAACAAACAAAGTTTTCCTCTTTATAATATTAGTGTAGACAAACACTATGAATACGATCACGAATGCAAATTCGGGGATTTTCTAATTATTGCTAAATAATAATTGAATTCGTTTTGAAATACTCTATAATTTTTAGTGTATAAATAGACATTTATAATGTGGTGCTCATTTTTTTTGTACTGCTAACGCTATTGTAGGTACCTATTTTCGTTGTTTTATTTCAAGTGAACACGGCCATACAATTTTGTCACGAGCCGCCTATGATTGTAGGTACTTTTGTTAGGCTCCTTCGTCGTCCGCGTCGGCTCGAAAGTTCTTGATTTCATTGTCACGCGCTATGATTTGCGCGCGGATTTTCTTGTGTTGTGAATTTATTTTTGTATTATTATTATTTTTTATTTTTTTTTTATTTTATTGATTCAAATAAAATATTTCACTAGTATGCATTTGAGACTATATTGTATTATGTATAATTTATCGTAGGTATAGTTATTCTTATAACGCAGTTATATTTTCGGTGGGACAATTTGACCCGTGATTTTTCTGAAATATCACCACGTTGCAAATCACATCAATCATACACACGTATGACGAAAGTATAGTGGCTATAATTGACTCATCAGTTCATCACTGAAACCAGTGATAAATCAGTACATATATCATATTTTATTGTGTTTGAATATTTTTTAAACAACGATATATACAATATTATTATAAATCGGTAAACTACCAAAGTACTTCCGAATTTTCAGACAGACAAACAAGTAGTTTGAACACGCAGTTTTCTTATACTAGTAGCAAAAATCAAAACCATAATATTATGTTTCCCTACTATATTTTACTAAAAGTCGAGTGCGTCGAAATCGTAAATAATAATATGTTTTTCACCTTCCTGGTTATTTTCCCATAGTAAATAGTGTTTTAGGTTTGTTGTTGTAGGTAGGAATAATAATAATTATTCTTACATGTTGGTTATGAAATGTATATTGAAATAATTTACTTTTACAAATCATTAGTGATATAAGTTTTGAGTGAAAATGCTTGGATCAGCATAATATTATATGGTACTTAAAATACATGTTTTGATAAAAAAAACAATAGTGTAATAAAAGAAAACTGCGTTTTATTGTAATCAATGTTGACAATTTTAAATTCCAAAATTATTGATCAATAAAATAGTTTACACCAACAAATATAACTTTTATTTTTATAACAATCGTTCATAATATAAACCGTAGCAGGTGGCGTTTTGAAGTTCTGTCTACTCATACAGAAAAATGGAAAACTTGTTTTTTTTGTAAACAATTTATTACTCATGTTGTTTGCGTTTGGCAACTCGAAGCGTGGTCGTCCGTCGTAGGTACTTTTGTTCGGCGTCGCGTCGTCGTCCGCGTCGGCTTGATCTAGACACGCGGCAGCGTGTCAAGCCAAGTTCAAGCGAAGAGAACTGGCGAGCAGCGGCCGTGTGTATATTTACACGAACCATTTCGAGCCACTTTTCACCCCCTTATAACTCGAAAACTATTTAAGTTAAATAAACCAAATTTGGTACATATCAAGAGGACCTCGAGATAAACAAGAACCTTAAATTTCATAAATATAGATTAAACAGTTGCCTAGATATTAATGTCCAAAAATCGCAATTTTTAAGACTGACTGACTTATAGACATATACAAAACCTAACCCACTTCCAGATGACCTAGAAAGTTCAAATTTTGTAATCAACTAGGTTATAGTGAGTGTACAAAGGAAAAAATCAGAAAATACTGAATTTATCTGTATTTAATTTTTTTTTCAATGAAATTAATTTTGTTTGTATGGAAAAATGGAAAAGTTTATAAAAATAGAAAATATTATATTCACCATAATAGTGTTAAAATATAGATCAAAACTAATCAGTGGCAGAAAAAAAAATTGAAATCCATCAATAAATGACTGAGATATAGATTATTGAAGTTTACATATTTTAGCGCGAAACATCTGTGGATTCGATGCGCCTCTGACATCACACTCACTCGCGCTAGTATCGCTAGGGCAGATTACTTCGATTGCATGATTTCTTCCGTCACGTCATGGAGTAAGGCGACGATTCTTCTACGACGATCTTTGCATCTTGCCAAAGAAGTTTTACTTCTGACACGTGTGCTCGGCACACACGCTTTTTTCAAACTTTGCCTGGAACGGCTGGACCGATTTTGATAGGACTTGCACTGAAAGATAGTAGATGTAACCAAGTAAGAATCTAGATACTAAACTTAGGCAATAGCCTGAACAGTTACACAAAAGTTTTTAAATAATATATTTTTATTGTTAATTAATACCTATTCTTCATCTTGACGTGTGTAAGATTAATTAATGCAATATAATTATTAACAATTAGTGTATTATTATTAATATATTACTAATTAATAAATGTTTATTGATTGCTTATGTTTGTGGATTTTTAATAAATAATTCACAAAAAAACATCTTTGTTTCTCTTAACTCCTGGGATAGATTTTGACGCGCTTTGATTTACACACATTTTAAATTTTAAATATGGAACTCGCCGCTCGCCGCGTACCTAGCGGCACTCGCGGCTTGAAGTATGCGTTAAACTTTGATTATATTAATCAACGGCGTTAAATTCACACTGGCTGTTTAGAAAATCATGTCATTTCTTAAATTAGTTTTATTACATAAAACTCTTTACAGCTGAAAGCAGCATTTTCTACTCATTAATCAGATCAAAACAACACTACTTTCCGAGTAGGAGAGTTAAAAAAATTGCAGATAATGAATGGGCAATGCGCGCTGACATTTCTAACGTACAGGAAAATATAGAAAATAATGTTAATAAAACCATACAGCGAAAGCGCAAGAAAAAAAAAATCGTTTATAAAAAGCATTAAATACATAAATTAAATCAAATTTGCAAAGTAATTTTCTGTACAAAAAGTAATGATATCCCAACAAAAACATAAATGTAAAAATTGGAGCCAAGTTCAACCGTCGACTTGCCGAAAAAAGAATTGAGATCTAAATGTGTGCCAAGTTCTGTAGACAGTCCAGAAATTTATTTACTAAGATGTATAAAATTCTTAGGTGAACTGAAAACTCAATTGTTTTATTTTCCCTTATAGAACAATGTTTATTCAAAATATGATTTTTTTTTTAATTTTAATAAAAGAATTATTTACACATAGCAAACAACTAATGACCTACTGAACCTCATAATTTGACTTGGCTAGTTTTTACAAGTTTCTAAAATAATAACGTTCAATATCAGCAATTTGAGAAGATATTATATAGATAAACAGTACCTAAAAACTAGCCTGGTTAAATTATGAGGTTCAGTAGGTCATTAGTTGTTTGCAATGTGTAAATAATTCTTTTATTAAAATTAAAAAAAATCATATTTTGAATAAACATTGTTTTATAAGGGAAAATAAAACAATTGAGTTTTCAGTTCACCTAAGAATTTTATACATCTTAGTAAATAAATTTATGGACTGTCTACAGAACTTGGCACACATTTAGATCTCAATTCTTTTTTCGGCAAGTCGACGGTTGAACTTGGCTCCAATTTTTACATTTATGTTTTTGTTGGGATATAAAACATTCTTGATTTCATTGACACGCGCTATGATTTGCGCGCGGAATTTCTTGTGTTGTGAATTTATTTTTGTATGCTATGCATTTTAATTGAATCAAATTGCAATATTTCTCTAGTATGCATTTGAGACTATATTGTAATAATTGATCGTGGGTAGGTATAGTAATTAATTATTCTAATAACGCAATTATATTTTCGGTGGGATTCAAAACAAAAAATTGGCCCGTGATTTTTATGAAATTTCACCACATTGCAAATTATATATTATACAATTACAATTACAATTATTATAAATCGGTAAACTATCAAAGTAATTACAAACTTGCAAAATATGCTTTTCCGAATTTTCAGACAGACACACAATTTTATTAGTTTGTTTTAGCAAAGTAGGTACCTATACCTATACGCTTACGTCGCGCGTCGCGTCGTCGAAAACGGTGCGCCCAGAAACAAACATACCTAATTCAGTTACAATCCTTTTTTTGTTCCGTAATTTATTGTATTTATTCTAATACGATTTTTTTTATTCGTCGGCCAGTTCTACTAGGTATAAAAAGATAAAATTGAAATATAATTATTGTAGCGACAGCCATATTATGTTACTTAC
Organism: Colias eurytheme; assembly: GCF_061535395.1. Lineage (NCBI taxonomy): Eukaryota > Metazoa > Arthropoda > Insecta > Lepidoptera > Pieridae > Colias > Colias eurytheme. Next base: position 413,919 of record NC_143001.1, read on the forward strand.
TATGTTTTCGTAAATATGTTTTTCACCTTCCTGGTTATTTTCACATAATCTTATCTTATATATAAAAATGAATCGTAAAATGTGTTGGTAAGCGCATAACTCGAGAACGGCTGAACCGATTTCGATCATTCTTTTTTTATTATATTCCTTGAAGTACGAGGATGGTTTTTATGTAGAGAAAACGTAAATATTATGTACCACGGGCGAAGCCGGGGCGGACCGCTCGTATATATATATAAATGAATCGCAAAATGTGTTGGTAAGCGCATAACTCGAGAACGGCTGAACCGATTTCGATAATTCTTTTTTTATTATATTCCTTGAAGTACGAGGATGGTTCTTATGTAGAGAAAACGTAAACATGTACCACGGGCGAAGCCGGGGCGGACCGCTAGTCTTATATATAAAAATGAATCGCAAAATGTGTTGGTAAGCGCATAACTCGAGAACGGCTGAACCGATTTCGATAATTCTTTTTTTATTATATCCCTTGAAGTACGAGGATGGTTCTTATAGCTAGAGAGCTAGTTAGTTTAGTTTTAGTGCAGTGGCAGTGTAAATGTTGTTGTTGAGGTTATGTAAATTTAACACTTTAGTTAACTACCAAGATATAAAGAAATGAGGATAGGACACATGACTGTTGGTTGAGGTATTTATAAACTCATAATATACTTTTAAAAAAATCACGTTTTAATAAATTTCTAGAATTAAATTAGAACAGCTGATTCAAAATAGCCTAAAAAATCTTAATAATAATAATTACGCTTCACAGCAAGAAGAAATGTACCATATGTACCCGCACAAAGTCGATATTGTGTTGCCTACCGTTCGACTCAATGGCTAGGGTTGTAACTACCTTTAATAATTATTACCAAACTAATAAACCGAGTGATGCGAAATAACCATAATTCTTTTAGAGTTTGATAAAATGATCAGGCAGGTATTTTCTTTAATCCTCTGAATTCTCGGTTACTAAATTGTATCGTTGAAATTATTCTTAATCGCGTAAATTTAATAAATAATCATATGGAAAACACTTTTCATTTGTTTTTTTACTTTCACGCCCAACTACTATACAATAATTACGTTGTTTCGGTATTTTGACGAGAAAACGCAGGAAACATCCGTTGTATCATTTTAGATAGATTGTATATTTTGTATCTGTAGAATTGAAATCAAAGCTATGTATATGTTGTCTCCATTCTTTTCTTATCGGATTGTTGATCCCAATGCGAATGCGTCACTTAAATTTTATAAAAGACAATTAAGAACATCAAAAATAAAGTGATACGTAAATATTTCACAGTGCAATATATTATGTAATTAATAATAATTATATATTTATGAAAAAATAATTACATCAGATTTAATAATCACAATTGTTTTATTTCCCATTTGTTGCAACCCTAGCATATTTTCATGTAGCAGCAGAAGTACCTACACTGGCGGCGCGGCGGCATCGTGCGACATCAAAGGCATTGCCTTACTAGGTAAGTTTATAATGACTCATTTCTTTTATTATATAATTTACGTTTTACTTTTACAGAATCCGATTCAATGGATTATGAAGACGAGTCACACAACGCCATACGATAGTGATGATGAATGAACATTTCAATAAATGCATGCGTGTTTTTTTATGTTGTTTTGTAATTGTTAATTGTTTCTTAAATAAAGAAATAAACTAAATATTTAAATGATGATTTGTTATTTGCAACACAACTTTATATTTGAGATTCTTTACAAATGTATATTTAGTTTTGTATCATCAAATTTATAAATTTTATTCCATAGTTTTCAAAATTAAATGTAAATTACCATAAAAACATTAATAAAGTAAATCATTGATGTAAGGTCAGGGAACGTAATACATATATACATCTGACCATGTAGAAGCTAAGTCTTGTTGACTGCTGAAGTCTGTAAAGTTTTGTTGTCTGCTGAAGTCTGTACGCAATGAAAATGTCTGCCGTTTCGAAAATAAGTTTTTAAGACCCTAATAAATAAAATATATGAATGGCAGATCTGGTCAAATACTTTCAAAATTGTATTTTTTTCAGCACTTTCATAAGTGTCTGCCAGAATGTTATCCGCGTGATAATGGTCTGCCATTGTTATTTTCCGATAGTAATAATAATCTATTTTCAAATATCAAAATGGCAGACGTGGTCAAATGGTTTCAAAGTTCGCCAAAAATTTCCACCTGTCTTACCTAAGCGCGCGCCCCGTCCACCACTCTGGGCTTAGTGACTCCTCATCTCATGTATAGTAGGTATAGGGGAATCAACACACAAAAATCCAGGTCTGGTCAAATACATACAGGTAGCTTTGCGCTAGCTCTCTAGCTATTACTTCTTATGGAGAGAAAACGTAAACATGTACCACGGGCGAAGCCGGGGCGGACCGCTAGTAAATAATAAAATAATAAATAGTGTATTAGATTTGTTATTGTATCTTGTATACCTACGAATAATTATTCTTACGTCTTGTTGGGAAATGTTCAAATACCTACCTATTGAAATAATTTACTGTTACAAATCATTAGTGTTATTAGTTTTGAGTGAATAGGCATGGATCAGAAATTCAGAATATAATATGCTACTAACTACTCAAATACATACATGTTTACACAACAAACACCACTGACCTCTATAACTATAAGTTATAGAGGTCAGTGACCGTCAGTGACAAACACTATGGATACCTACGCTCGCGAATGCAAATTCGGTGATTTACTAATTATTGATACCTAGTCATTGAATTCGTTTTGAAATAGCCTGTACTTTGTAATTTTTAGTGTTATAGACATTTTATAAAAGGTGGTGCTCATTTTTTTTTGTAATAAATTATCCTGCTACGCTATTGTATTTTCGTTGTTTTATTTCAAGTGAACACCCATACAATTTTGTCACGAGCCGCCTCTGGCCTCTGGGTGAAATCAACCAGTCAAATGATTTTTGTTCTAATTGTATTTTGGTAGTAGTTTGTTTAGAATTTACATTACCATTGTTTAATTTTTATTTTGTATTTGCAGTAAAATAAAAAGATGAAAAACTTCATTAGGTATATTGTACGACACCTCACTCTGAATCGCGCTAGCGAAATTTTTTCGTTACAGAGCACATATACAACTTTCGGACAATCTTCATTGAGGCCGGCCGGCAAATCGAGTATGTCGAGAAACTTCACTTATTCGATGGAGGTATTCTACCTTCCTTCCTCCACAGTTGTGGGACCCCGACGTGCATTGAACACGCAGCTTTCTGATACTAGTAGCTAAAATCAAAACCACAGATATGTCTGTGATCAAAACCATAATAATATTTTTACCTATTATTTTACTAAAAGTCGAGTGCATCGAAATCGTAAATATGTTTTTCACCTTCCTGGTTTTTTTTCCATAGTAAATAGTGTTTTTGATTTGTTGTTGTATGAATAATTATTCTTACTTGTTGGTTATGAAATGTATTTTGAAATAATTTACTTTTACAAATCATTAGTGATATTAGTTTTGAGTGAAAATGCTTGGATCAGCATAATATCATATTTGCTACTTCAAATACATGTTTTGATAAAAAAAAACAATAGTGTAATGTAGGTAATAAAATAAAACTGCGTTTTATTGTAGGTAATCAATTTTGACATTATTTATTTCCCAAAATTACAATAAAATAGTTTACGCCAACAAATATAACTTTTATTTTTATAACAATCCTACTTCCTACTAATGCGAAAGTTTGTGAGGATGTGTATGTGTGTGTTTCACGCAAATACTACTGAACCGATTACAATGAAATTTAGCACACATATAGAACGTAACTTGGACACATTGAATAGGTTTTATCCCGGAAACCCCACGGGAACGGGAACTATACGGGTTTTTTTTTGAAAATGCGGGCGGAAAGCTAATCGTTCATAATAATATAAACCGTAGCAGGTGGCGTTTTGAAGTTTTGTCTACCCATACAGAAAAATGAAAACCACAGGAGATTGCCCAAGTGACTATGGCACTTGGTATCGCAATCAAACTTATTGTGTCAAGATGAAATATAGCTCAATTTAAAGCTTGATGTTAGTACTTTTAGATATGATTAAAGTTTTTATGTAAATAAGCCGCAGTTCGCGACAATAAAAATAAAACAATAGTTTTATTCAACACTTCAAAAAACTACTTAATCGAGTTTAAACTAACGATGAACGTTAAGTTTTACATTTATTACATAGGTAATATTTTAATTTACAAGACAAATGTGAAAAGTAAATCGTAATTTAAACATTATTTCAAAATAACATCGAACAATGCGTCGAACACATTCATTTGACATTTCAAATAGAAACTATGACATATGACGTTTGCAAGAGAGATAGATATAGGTATGTGTCAAAACAAAACTTTTACTTTTATTTCTATTTATTCGGTATAATTACAACTTAATAGTGATAAATATGATCATTATAAATACAAATAGGAATTAACAATATCACGAACACGTGACACAACTAGTATTTTACCGATTCCATACGTAGTCATACATGTTTCAAAAGAAAAACTTTTACTTTTACTATTATTTCAATTTATCCGGTTTAATTAAGACTTAATATTGATACATATGATCATTATAAATACAAATAGGAATTAACAATATAACGAATACGTGGCACAACTAAAATTTTACCGATACCACCCGTGGTCATTCTCCTTTGTGGGTCATTTGTAACAGGATGGCGGTTCTACAGCGAAAAAAGAAAAATGATGGTCAGAACGCTGATACCGGATACCTTAAGATACTGTAATATAAAATATTACTAGATTAGATAAAATATTATAGGTAATATCTTCACCGTGTGTGACGCGCTTTACATTCACGCCATCTAGAGTTAAATCTTTATCATTTTTGTATACGTCTGTGTGTGTAAACGACCCTGTATGCAATGACAGATGTTAAAACGCATAATTTTACCGAATTGGGTGGATTTTAAGGCAATGATATAACATATTTCAATAAAATATAATATGCAGTAACCGCCATGACTATTCCTAGGTTTGATGACTATTCCAATTACGCAAAAACTCAAATAAACTAGAAATGTAGAATTCAGCGCCATCTAGCGGGATATTGGCTGGGAACAGATCGTTGCAATCACCTTAAGATAATGTTAAAGGCACAATCTTGGTCGTTGTACAAAAATACCTATTATTATTAATACATTCCATACTAAAATCTCCTTAAAAAAAAACAATAATTTTGTACTTATTAAATATTGTTTTTACAAATGAAACTAATTCTAAAGGCAGTTTTCGTACTATTTAACATTCAAAATATGTACATTAAAAGGTTACACATTAATAATTACTATGAGTTATAAAAATAAATTCTAAGGTACTCTGCTGTTTTATAATTACTCTAAGAATACAAGGGGAATGTGTAGAAATATTTTTGAAGATGATTTACAAATCGTTTCAGTCTTGCAATATTTAAGACTGCTTTTCGTTTTAATAAATAATGTAGTAAGATTTCTTCCAAAGTACTTTTTAAATTAACGCCATCTATGGGATGTTTTCGGCACGAATACATTTATATAAATGACCTACAGATAATTTATTCACAAACGGTATTACATCACAATTAAATCATAACACATTAAATAACTCTTAATAATTATGCATAGAATTAGCGTAAATTCCGTGTTTCGAGCGCGCAGTTCTTCCCGAATAATGTGAATAAGTGTCGACATCTAGCGGTGCGTGGGGATGCATTATTAGAACTGGTTGAAGTGCTAGTGATTTTCTCGATCCGGCAACAGATGTCGCGTCAGTCACGTATGCGTTGTTCACTTCACCTGAAAACCACAAAAATTAAATTATTAACACATTTTTTCAAGTTTTCTCGTATGACATTAACATTTCATATATGGTAACTAGGTCTTTTTCTCAATTTGTTAAATTTGCACAAAATAAGCAGGTTAAACTGCCCATTCATTACATTTAACATTTAAAAGGTTAGATGTTGCCTTGATATTATGCAAATACTTTTATGCAACTCGCTTTGAGATAAAAGCGTGTTATATATTTATATTATGTCGTTTGAAAGTCTTTATCATGACAAATACGAAGTTGGAAAATAAAAGCATTTTGAAAGTTTTGTACGCCATCTACTAGCAAAAATTTGAATTAAGCCTATCTTTCCCTTGGGTCAGGTAAACACATGGTAATTATTGTTATTACTTGAACAGGATGTAAGCGATATGCCTTCAAACGTATGCATTGAGACTAAGAAAACTGTGAGAATTTTGTTTTAGCTTACATTCCTGTAAGCCTACAGAAGGCAAGCATTTAATTTACCTAAGAGTATTTGTAAAATTTAAACTTCATACCTATATTGTAGTACCTAGGTTATTGTGTTTTTAGTTTTGTTAAACTTTTAATCACTATCACAAAAATGATAAATAAAATAAAAAATATACATTAAAATAAACTAAGTTTATATGGCTAGATATAAAAAAATTGAATGAACATTAAAACTTAAGTTAAGTTATGGTTAACCATGGACCAATATGTATAATTCATTTGAATTTTGATCTTAAATCTTAATTCATAATACTTACTTAATTATTCTTAAAAAATTTAATATTTAAGTAACTACCTGTAAAAAGTTAAGTTTGTAATCTTTTGTCCTTTTGAATTAAAAGACAAAAAGAATAAATATGTAATTAGGTATATAACCTATATTATTCCTAGTTAAGTACCTAATTGAATGTTAAAGAATTAGGTTATTATGAAATACAACATACCAAGGAGTTAATCAATCATACATTTAGCGTACTTTAATATAATTAAACGCAACGAATGATTAATATTCCATAGCAGTCTAATGCTGAACCAAATGCTAATTTCATTATTATGTTATAATGTTTGTTACAAAATAGTTACAGTCTACTTCCCATAGAGAATACTCACGCTATGGCTTTGAAAACAAAATTAATTTTTATTATAATATAATGCATTTATGTATTTAGTGCCCTGTGTTATAACTTTGAACTAGATTTTAGTTTTTTTCTTGTGTATTTTAGAATCTATTTATAAATTAGGTTTATATTTTTGCTACAAAACAGTATACATACTGTGTAGATTAAAACTTATTATAAAATATGATGTTAGTTATATGTATAAATACACAGTATAATAGAGTATTTTATTTTTATATGAACCGGAAATAATAAAACATAATATAGAATACTGTACATAAGTAAGTACATAATTTAAAATCCAATTACTTGGCCGGCTTTACCGGTGTTATACCACAGAATAGTTAATAGTACTGGTTATAACTTAGAAAGAATGTCACCTATTTAATATTTATTCAGTAGCTTTACATAAAAGTATGTATTTTGATTAATTTTTTTTTATTATGCAACTATCATTACTTGCGAACTATTATATAATACACACTATTCTACTCTACTACACAGAAATAAAAAAAAAAGTTAACCTCGAATTCCCGCGTTTATTTAAAATTTTGACAAATCCGAAAAAAAAATCGTTTCCCGCCAAAGCAAAAATTTTTTTTAATTCTTTTTTTAAACCCACCTTTATACAGCGACGCGGGCGAGGGGTAGCTAGTGTCCGGCTGCAGTCGAACATGTTTGGTGGCGAGAATGAAAGCTAATGCTGCTAACACGATGCCATCCAGACATCCGATGATGGCCAGGAGATAGGCCCAGCGGATGTGGCAGCGACCTGTTTTAATATTATTATGTTAATAAGTAACTTGTTTATTTTTAGATGATATCTTATTTAAGATTTTTTTTCGTAAATTGTTCTAATTTAGATGGTATGTTTCTAGATTGAGTTTGTTTGATACCTGGTGATTGATAAAAAAGTAATACTTTAAATACGATTAATTTAGGTGAATTATTTATCGTATTCTTGTATGAATTTTAGAATTTTCTGAAAGAAAGAAAAATGCAATTTAAAAGCGCATTTATCACAAAAAATTGCAGCAACTAATGTAGTCTGTGTTTTCTTTCATTATTGTTAACTATATCTTTGTGTCAAATAAAGTATATTTACAGGTATATATTATGTGTTTTATTTAATTATTGTTTATATACATACCTATATTATACTGGTCCGCAGTGGGCCCGCAGGTCTCCTGCACGATTGACTCGTTCCATCCCGCGGGATACACTGCTACACCACCCACCATACATAATGCTGAAAATAGGTTTTATCTTTTAGTAAAAATCTATTATATCTACATTATATAACTACTAGCGGTCCGCCCCGGCTTCGCCCGTGGTACCTATATGTTTAACTATCCTATCTCTCAAGTTGGATCGAACTGCACATAGTGTGCGAATTTTATTATAATCGGTTAAGTGGTTTAGGAGTCCATTGAGGACAAACATTGTGGATGTTTAATAAGAAGCTTGCCCGGGGTGGATCCGAGATTAGAAAATTTAAAGTCTGTTTTGATAAAGGCATAAGGTGTACCTAACTAATACGCACATGTTGGTGCCTGGTGGAACAATGTTTAAAATTAGTTTTTTGAGATAGTAAAACATACATATTATAATATATCATTGTAATAAAATAAAATACAAGTTTCTGTTGCGAAACTTGAGAATGCACAGTCACGGATATACCTACGCCACAATTGAAGTCTTAATACCTACATAGGTATTATACGTTTATATAATACAATGCAATGCAATTTTTGTATGCAAAAATTACCTTTAATAACACTATTTATGGACAGGTAATATTACATATATCGTATTTATTAAAGTGATGAAGTAAAGCAAGAGTCATGGAATTGAATTCAATCACTGGATAAGTAGTGTGGAAGAATATATAGGCAAAATGACCTATAACAATATAATATTTATTATATTACTTTGTAGCATTTCTTATGAAAGGAGAAAATACTTAAAAACCATAACAGGACAACATAATTTACGCACGAATGCAAATGGGTCATGCAATTATCACCAGAGCAAGTCGAAAGTGAACTTTCTTGTTCCGCCTCAATACATACAGATAGATTATTTTCATGTTTATGTTAGCAATTAGAGTGTTAATGTTAACATAGGAAACGTGGGCCCTAAATGTAGTTGAAGTCTTAATTTGTTTCAAGCCAACTTTCAGTTTAAAGTGTAACGGGCTTGTTCTATACATATACCTATATATATCTTTATATATAAAAATGAATCGCAAAATGTGTTGGTAAGCGCATAACTCGAGAACGGCTGAACCGATTTCGATAATTCTTTTTTTATTATATTCCTTGAAGTACGAGGATGGTTTTTATGTAGAGAAAACGTAAATATGTACCACGGGCGAAGCCGGGGCGGACCGCTAGTATATAGATATATTTAATGCTATTATTAAACAGATTAAAAGTTTTTGGCATTATTTTTGTTTCATAATAATGAGCATTCAGGTACCTTCTTTCAAAATTCCGGTTAAACAGCTTTTAAGAATGACAAAAATCATTATCACGTTCAAAATACACGCATTTTCTGAAACTTTCTAATCAACCAAAGAACATCCTTTCGCTTACACTATAATACCTAGATTCCGCATTAAGCCTGAATAAACTTTCCCCTTAACAAAACACTAATTTGAACGGAAATTAGACATTATAGCCTATCAGGCATCAATCACTGTTAACAGCATCCCTGAGATAAACTTTTTACATCACAATACACAATGCGTGTTATTTTCTCACATTTTTTAAGATTCAAATAACGGCCTCTTATTGTGTTAGATAATGTTATTGTTGATAAGCAATAAAAGATATACCTAACAGCCTCTGGTTCAGCTCTTGTTAGATTTTTTACAAAGCGTAGGTAATATATTTTTGAATGTAATAGATTAGATGTAGGTATACTGTATAGGTACATGATTTTTATGTCCATTAGAGCACTAAGTCTACGTTTTCATCGCTTATTTCTAAACCACACAAATAATTTTGTTCTTTTTTTAAATTAGAAAAGTGTTTGCGAGCTCATGAGTCGAGTCGTTTTATGATTAGAGTACTTAATTCAAATCCGTCCAGTAGTTTTTTCATGAAAGAGATCCATCCATCCACACAGTTTTGCATTGATAATATACGTACGAAAGAAGTATCTATAGTAACAGTTTTCACGTCTTACCAACTACATGATTTACCAGTGAAACCAAAACCATTAAACACCGTAACACAGTAAATAGTAAATACAAGTGAGAAAGTAAAGCGTAAACAATCAGTTCGCGACAAATTGTATGAGAAGTGGATTATAGCTGTTTATAGTTTCCCGCCTTACGCAATACCGTCGGATATAATTCGCTGGATCTTGACTAAATCCGTGAAATTACGCGTTTGCTTTGAGGAAATAGAAAACGACAAAATGATAAATGAAGCAAGCAATAATTACAGTTGGAGTAATATTAATTAAAATTATAATTCTTTGGATATATAAACACAGAAGAAAAAATAATTTGGAAAATCCAAAAGTGCACGCCTCATAATTTTTTTTTAATAAATATTTATTAATTATTATTTTTGTTTATTTAATAACAATTAAACCACATCGAATCAGACCCTGAAAAATGAAAGGGTTCTATTCCTGAGCATACTCAAGCGTAAGAGAAAAAAAAAGACTCGATTAGTAAAGTATTTCGGTCGCTATCGTGTTAACAAGAAAAAGGATCCGCACATACAGACACACGGACGTCCAAGACAGAACTTTTTTAAACTGTTTTTTAACTAGTTTAAATAACAAAAATGACATCAAAAATATCATGAACGTTAAAAATAGTGTTTTTTCTTAATATGTGTGTGTATGTATTATCTTACAAGTGCAATGTATGATACATAAAGACATTTTAAGTTTGAAAAATCAGATGTTTTGCGCGAAGTGACAGTAGTACCCACCTCAACGCTTCGCTTATGAGGCGTGCAATAAAAGCATAATAATTAAAGGAATGGATTACGTGTATCATTGGTTTAGATATAGTATAGATTATGTTGATGCTCTTTTCTCTAAGATTCATTAAATTTCCGACGTATTCATAAAATTCTTACAAAGTACCTTAGCTCATAGGTGTGAGTACCTTTTCCCTTATATAGACTAAAACAGCAAATATCCATTACACGATACTTAAACACACGCAAATCCGTGCGTAGTCAGCAATTAGACATTCACACACGTATGTACATCCACCTTATATAGCTGCATCGCCTGTTGAAGGCTAATAAATTCCACGCAAGTGATACCAATTAATATTATAACATTTACGTGAACGACAAGTATCACGATCATATGTATCATAACGTGATATATCGTAGTGTCCCGATTTGTGGTGTCACGTAAAAGTGGAATGGAGACACATTTGCTTGAAGATCCTAATCTGATTTTGGTTATGTCTTCATACATGTATTTCGAAGTTAGCCTATGTCAAAATCCTGGCGTTGTGCTTGTGATCAGAATGTTTAGAAAAGTTAAATGTAAACAGAACTCAGATGCAGGTGTATAAGTAGATGTTACAAATCTTCTTCAAAGTTCAATGTATACTGTATATTTTAATATTTTAAACTATGTATATAGCACAAAATAATCTGATTTAATTTTAACAGACCCCATTTTCCGTCGTTGAACAATTACAATTTTGAACGATTTGCTCTATTTTTATTGATTTCAATATTCAATATTTAATTGTTTTTCATTCCAAAGGAACGAAGTCATGGTTGGATAAGCCCACGTGTCGTAATTATTTTACCAATCTGTGTGTAGAGTCGGCAAAACAATTTGATATTAAGAAATACTGTATCTAGATACAGTTTTGTAATTGTCCAATTCGTTATACACTAGATTTTAACGATCGATTCGTGATGTTTCATACTATATGTAGTAGGAATTGACCTAGAACTATTTCCTACTGATCTCAAATATTGTTACTTGTAAATATCAATATTACATAACATCTTATGCAAATTTATAATAGTAAAATTTGAGACGAACTTGTATTTGTGTTTTTATTCAACCTAAAAACGTTAACCATAATAGTGATTTTAATTCCAAGATTTAACGAAATCTAATAACAACGGAATCAATTCTTTTCAAAGACCGGAAAATCTTGGTAATAGGATTTTAGCTTATTTTCAATGTCGAAATACAGAAATGATGAGTCTAATACGTGCGTATTATAAAGATTGTGTCCAAATAGGATAATATAATTAATGGATTTCGCCCACGTGATGCATGCTATAAATAATATAATACTATAATCGTATGTAATATCTGCAAGAGTGCGTTTATATGGTTTTATACCTGTGTTTGTTTATAATACATCTTAATACGAATTATTTGATTGATTGGGGCTTCAGCTGTGATGTTTTAATTTATATTAGGGTTGATTTATTAAATGTGCGTTTTGTCTCAATCTATAGGCAAAAAAAAATATATTTTAGCAGCATTAGTTGCAAGATTATTTTTTCAAATGCAGTCATTTTGGATATACATATCTATGTTATTATGGAAATACTTTCGAAATACATTAATACTTTCTACACTTCATTTACGCTATAAATTATTATTCATCTTAGAATTTACCTTACATAAGTTGGAAACTTATTTGCCTATTCATTGCATTCGTTCAAAAATGCATGACACTTCTAATTGATATGTATTACTAGAAAGCGACCGGAAAAGGACATTTTAAACCACTTTCTAAGTTTATGTCACAGGTAAGAACTAGATGCAAATACGATATTAAATTATACGCTTTATACACTGCAATTTTATTAATACGAATGAGGAAAGTCGACAATCTTAGTGTTAACCTTTTATTTATTTTAAATGCCACGAGGTTAAAAACGCAATGAGTCAGCGTCTGATAGCTTAGCCACCAGCGAATTCCTCAGGTGTAGGCATATGCGCTCGGACGCGGGCGCACCTATCCTGATCGATGTTAAGACTCTTCCTCTTGCAAGCAATGTCCTTTTCCAACTCTCCTCTATACTTCATCAGCTCTGATCTCACCGCTTCAGCCTGCCGCAACTTATCCTGCAGAGACTCCGACGTCTCTCTAATAAACTTCGCTTCAGCCATCAAAGCGTATTGCGCCTCGTCTCTACAGTTCTCGACATTCAATCTTTCGTAATTCCGATTGTGCAGCCGCGTCATCACACACTTGTTACGTTCATCCACTTTTCTAAGCGATTCTTTGAGGTAATCTATCAGGTTTTCAATGTCGGCGATTTTCTTCAAGTTGTCCTTGAGATTTTCTTGTAACTTTTCGCAGAGCTCTTCTGTGGCTGCTACAGTTTCGGCTAAAGCTGCGTTTGTTCTATCTGCCTGAAGTTTCATGTCTCTACTGCCATTAATGATTGCAGTCATGAGGTCACCACGCAGATCCTCCGATTTTTTTCGCACTTCTTCACAGTTTCGAATACTCTCAGCGCAATAGTGCTCCCAATATTCAAGGGAAGTTGCATTCTCCGGCCACCTTGCTACTCCCGGATGCCACAACAATAAATTCGAGTCAGGTGTTAATGTGACATTCTTTCTATCAACACTCAAACTGGACATTTTATCGCCCCAATCGTATTCGATCCAAGACTTCGCTGCTTTATTAATTACCATTTGTTCTTCAACTTTTGCAAGTGTATTCATAAAGACCCTTCGTATTTCACCCACGATAGCTACTTCTTTTATCAACTCCTGTTCAGCCTCGTCTCTCACCAGATCCGGTTCGTATCTACCAGTTCGCAATTCCAAACATTCTCTTGATATAGCTTCCGGCATCATTAGTATACGGCACGCGCCTTTTAACTTCGCTCTATCGTTGTCTAATGTATCAATTTCCTCAGTCAATGCAGCTAATGCTTTTTCAACTTCTTTCTTCCAATAAGCGAGATCTTTAACACGTTTCTTAAGTTTCTTATTTGAATCATCTAATTTATTGTCCAAATTTGTAAAGGCATTTTCAATATCCCTTTTAGTTTGCGCTTCTAAAGCTGTAGCCTTGTCCGTTGCTCTGGGTGTGAGTGTGTATTGATTATTCTTTCGCCATTCACCTGTAGAGTATCTAGTGATGGAATACTTGTCAACGACAGGTCGGACGCCTGTTGTGCCTGCTTGAGGAGTCCAATCTAAGTGACCGGCCGCCCAGGGTCCTATAGGACCCATAGTTAGTATATCACCACTCGTGCTATCTGTGGGTTGTGGTAGATAGCGAGGTGGAGCTCCAGGTGGGTATACCTTTGGCTCTGGAGGCTGGATACATCCGGGTACATACGGCCCCATACTGCCATGCTCCCCGTCTCTTGATTGGCCAGCTTCTTTATAAACCGTCTTATCTAGTGTCTTCTCAGTTGTGGGACAGATAAAAGGACACGTAAATTGACCCGTGTTAGTGGCCATTATAACAGAAATTTACAAAACAACAAATTAAAAAATAATCATTAAAATAACTTAGAAATAACAGATGATGTAAACGTCATCTGATTATTTCAATTTTCTTGCAAAATATCATCAATTTATTTATTGACAGTTTTTATCAGGTAAAACCTTTTTCATTATTCATAACGTGTAACACGTTTAACACAATTTCGTTAAATTAAAAATACTCATAACATCAAATTATTACATATTCCTTCTTCAATATAATTCTCATATCACCCATATATAAGAAACAAGCAATATAAATCCGATATAACCGGACATATCTGCTACAAGTTACAACCACGAAATAGCTCGAAACTTCGCTACAGATCATCAACAACAAAAACAATTGTATGTTATGCTACATCAATGGCCACATAACAGCGCTGTAAATTGAAGCAATATATCTACCGTGAACGAAATTGCCGTTTCAAGTAATATTCATATTAAAATTAGTATACGAAATCTGCTTTGAACAAAAAATCATTTTAACACGAGCTATCAGCTAACGTTAATTGTAAATAAATAAACCTAGTTTAGAAAATGAAAAACACGCTTTACTAAGAAGATATTATTGCGTTGTCACCAATCCTTGATAAGTGTACAAACTTTGAACTAAATCAAGATCGAGTAAATCGATAAAGATGTTGGGTTAATCCATGTCTGTGGGTTAAATCCAAACATACAGGTGATGTCAATATAAGTGTGTTAAATAAAACTATTTACTTACTGTGTGCTATACATATTTTCTTTTATGTATCGAATCAAATATCAATGTATCGAAAAATTAAACTAGCAAGTCCTAATCGGATCTAGCGGCTAACACAAAAAAGCATAGTTCCTGCATTCACAAGTCACAACTCACAACCCAGATTGTTTTGTAAACAATGCCGTAGTTGCTAAATGCTTGCGTTGTTTTGTGTTACGCAGATTAGACTCTTCGTTTTGTTTTATTATAGACTGAAAGCCAAAATAACTACTGGCTACTATAAAAAGCTAATTCGCAAAGCGAGTAGGATCGATTCAGCGACATTGTGTGATGTCATAAGTTCAAATTCAAATAAAAGTAAAGCAGTAACATAATATATTATGTTTTTCAATAAAAAAAATGCACGCTATTTAATAATATTGTACCTAACACCTTTCTAATCATATAGGTACGAGCAAATGAAGATTTTTGATTTGATTTGATTTCAATTTGATGTAAGAGTCTGACCACAGTCTGGCAAAATAACATAGGTAAACAGTTATCGCAACGCAAAAACGATTTCTCAATATTTTTCAAACTACTTTAGCCACGTTATTGACAGATAAAGGTCATTGACGTTCCTATTCTTATTTGGATCGCATAGCTTCACTCTAGAAGTGTTATTTAATTATTTCTAGTAATTAGCAGTTAGCTCCCGTTCCATGTAAGTCAATCATGGAGGTCGTTCTTTGTTCCACGTTCCCATCTCCGTGGGACCATGTCTAATGACGTACCTATTGTTTTATATTTTAAGTCCCAAGGACTGACGGTTAGATACTGCTATGAATAATTATGTGAATTCTGCATGGTGTTGGGTGTAAATGTGCATGTGGTGCTTTGAGATCATCTATTCTAATGAGGTATAGATAAAGCGGGTTGGAAAGTTTTAAGTTTCAAATGAATGGAATTTTATTAAAATTGTTAAAAATAGCGATAAGTATAAATACAATGTAATTTGATTAACTGCTATAATTTCAGCTTTTGCAGGTTTTGAGTGATATAATTAGTGATGAAAATATTGAATGAAGCAATTTGTTTCTAATTTGAACATGATGCTCCGATTTCATAAAAAAAGTTGAATAATACTACCTCATCGTTATGTATTCTAATGTATTTTTTATTCATCTTTTAATTGATTTTTGCACAATTTTTGGATACCGGCATTTTCGAAATCATTATTATCAGAAATGAAAAGAATCAGAAAGTTTTCATGCGGTAAACCTGTATTGTAATAAATTGTAAGTTTATTACTTGTGACTTAATTTACCTATTCCTATTATAATGATAATATCTTAATTTCCTCTTTAAATAGTGATTATTTTATAAAACCGGTAACTAACACGAGAGTAAACGTAAACTTGCTTGTAGCAGCTCACGCGTAACGACAACCACTTATTAAAATTTTAAACAACGCTAATCTCAATTGTATTACAAATGTTTTACATAATTATTTCATCAAAGAACATCGCAATTATGCCACCGTAAAGTTCATTTGCATCTTCGGTTGTGAAAGAAGTACTTTGAAATACAAAGCAGAGGTCCGTGATTGGATTTCACTTAGTGACCATTAAAATGTACTGATGGTGGCTTATGCAGTTTTCATTGGATTATGTCGCAACTGACATGAGGTGGAAATCTTTATGTATGTTGTTTATGACATAGGAAGTACACAAGTAAAAGTACATTATGCAAACAAATTAAACGCTCAAAACATTACGACCACTTTAATTTAGGAGTAGACAATAATGGTGCAAATTTGCATACACATTATGATTTATGCTTTAAAATTGTATTACATTATGGTCCAGGAAACTATTAGTTAATATCCGGCTAATTCAGAAGCAGATGGATAATGGGACCTCACCATTCCACAACGATCTCTATCAATGTTTAAAGTTTTTCTTTTCGATGCTATATCCCTTTCCAATTCGATTCTTTTCTTCAAGAGATCCTGTCTCACTCTTTCAGCGTTTCTTAGCTGACCCAATAAAGAGGTGACGGTTTCATGAATCTTCTTTACTTCTTCTATCAAACCCAGATGTGGTTGATCACGAACATTTTCACCGTGAGGTCTCCAATTGTTTCTATTATCTAGTCTTGTTTGAGCTAGCTTCATTGCCGCATCCATTTTACGTATAGAATCATGTAGATTGTCGATCAGAGATTCTGTATCGGCTATTCTCTGTAGTGTATTGCGAAGTGTTTCTTCTAGTTTAGTGCAAAGTTCTTGCGTTATAGCTACAGTTTCGGCTAGGGCAATGTCAGTTTTATCAGCTTGATTTCTTAGTTTTCTGCCGCCATTTACTAGGATAGCGTTAAGGCTTCCGCGTAAATCAGCTGACTTTTGTCTAGCAGCTTCACAATTTTGTACATTTTCTCTACAGAAAAATTCCCAATATTCAAGAGGTGCTGTAAAATCACCAAAACGAGTTGATCCAGGTCGAAATAAAATTGTATTAGATTTGGTATTAAGACCTAAATTTGTAGTTTCTGTATTATAAGCCATTGTTTTATCGCACCAGTCGAATTCAATGCGATGTTTAGCTGCTTTATTAATAGCTAATTGTTCTTCTATTTGATTTAATGTATTTTTAAGTGTGGCTCTTACTTCGCTTACGAGGTTCATTTCTTTGATTAGTTCCTGTTCAGCAAGATCTGCAACTAAATCTGGTTCGAACCGATTGGAGCGAAGATCTAAGCACTCTTTAGATATCGATTCTGGTAACATAAGAACTCTTGAAGCGCCTTTCAAGCGCTGTCGTTCAATTTCTAATTGTTCCACTTCATCAGTTATCGCTTTACAAGCCTTCTCGACTTCCACTTTCCACCTGAAAATATCTCTTGCCTTCTGTTTTAATCTTTTAGCATTTTCGCTCTGCTGTTTATCTATATTTCCAAATGCTTGCATCATTGAAGTTTTTGCGTTGTATTCAACAATATTAGATTCGGTTAGTATTTCTGGATCGAGTACGTGTTCGTTATGTTTTCGCCATTCGCTAAGTGAATATCTACTAATACTGTATTTATTAACGCCAGGTCTGGTTCCAGTCATACCACCAAGCGGTGTCCAGTCTACTTTACCATCTTGACCAGGTTTAAGATTAGGTAGATATTCGTCGCCTGATGGCGGTGGTCTCATGACTTCCGGTGGGTTTTGTGGTTGTGCAGCTGGTGTTGGCGGTTCGATTTTACTTTCAGCTTTGGCCTTTTCTTCAGCGGCTGTTTTTACCTCTTCTAGCGCTTGCTCCGGCGTTTTATCTGCTTTTTTAAATGCTCCTATATCGGTGCACACTTTGGGACATCTGTCGTCTTCAGGAAACGTGGTTAATGTAGCCATTTTAAATAGAATATCAAATTTGTTTAGAAAAATACAAAAACATTAAAAATAATCAAAAGGATATTTGATTGACAATAATTATTAAACGTCTGACACTTATTTTTTATTGTTATGTTTCTATACAAACTTTTTATAATATTTGAACAAATAGAACCTCGTTAAAATATGTATAATTACGAGATGAAATTTTTGGAGGATGAAGTCATGAATACCTATTCATGACTTCATCCTCCACTCTCGCCGATTGAAGTGCGGTGAGCTCGACTAAACAGTGCTCTCAAGTCAATATCTTTGTTGTTTTTTTAAAAAAATCCGTTCACGTTTTATCGATATTTTTCCGCCATACGCACTCGTTTAACTAGTTTCCTAGCGAATGGAGCCACTTTCGAAGTAGGTGATCTTGTATGTTGCAACTCGTTTGCTATTAAACCATTTTGTAAGTATCACCTTGAACATAAGTGCAGATTTTGCGAATATTCTGAGAGCTGACAGATCACAACATTCTTATTGTAGAGCTATTTATATCAAAAAACAAGTTTTTAGCTTGTATTATTATATCAGCTATATTATGTTGTCTGTTTGTAAGACCTGATTTTGGATATGATTACAGCCTTGTAGATGCCTTCAAATTGCTAATATGTAACTAATAACAGCTAATAACATTTACATGTGTCACCGGTAAAAATCATTTTAAATAAGTAGGTAAGTAATTTTATTAAAATTTACAACAATAGCAAATGTCTTCCAATTTTTATGCTGTTATAAATATAAATATTCTGCGAAAGTTGAAATGTTACTTTAGTACTCCGTCATCAATTTCTTCACGTTTTCACACAAGTAAACTAAATACCGACCATCTTTTCTTAGAATTTAATTAATAATGGCGTAACTAAATATAAACCTCGTCGATGTGTGTTGACTATCCACAGAAAAATGAATATTATCTATCTTTGTTTTTTCTGAAATGTTAACTATAATATGTAAATAAAATAGAAAACATCTCTTAGATAATTTCAATAATCACTCTGTAACGAAAAGCGTAAAATTGAAAGTGCACTTTCCTTTTAAGGGTTTAGATTAAATTGATAACAGTAAACGCTTTAATTAACAGTGAAATAGTTCAATTAATAGTTTCCTTTCTGTTTCATTTAAATCAATGAATTGCAGTAATAGCGGTTTATAAACGGAATGATTTGCTTATTCTATTATTGTTAAAATGCTTTCTTTAGAATTCTTATATCTAAGAAACAAAAAAACGTGTGTGCCGAGCACACGTGTCAGAAGTGAAACTTCTTTGGCAAGATTCGAAGATACCAAAATCGTCGCCTCACTCCATGACGCGACATTTTACTCTCAACGCGCCTGAAGTTTCTTTAAAAATAAACTTTCTTCGCGTAAATCCTAAAACTAGTATCATTTGTGTTTGAGTTTATTAGAATAGAAATGCATAGCTTCCATTAAAATACCATCATCATCGTATACTAACACGAGATGGCGGCAAATCACGATCTATTTATTGTTATCTAAAACCATCGAGAGTAGACAAGTACCATTTTAACTTTTACTTTCCTCATTTGCACGAAGAATAGACGAATTATATCATCAAATTTGATGTTTCGTAAAGACAAATTTGGGTTATGTAACTGCTAAGTACCACAACCATTAACCATATTACACTTGTTATGAAGTTATCATGAGTGTAGAAAGGAATTGCTAAAATATATACCAGACTGTCTACCTATTACAGCATTAATCTTTCAAGCTTTGCATCATGAATCTGGGCAAAAAATATTTTTGACATCATTCGGCTGTTTGATTAATGGTCCCTAGCCTGCTAGATGTTATGTAGCACAGCTTACATGGAACGCCTCAGATGAGTCAGAGCGAGGTAACGCCGCATGAGTCATGTTTTTTCGTGCGTGCTTTATCGAATTATAAGACGTTGTCACATCAAAAAATAAAACATTTAAAATTCAAACGTTTATGGATGGCCAGAAACGCAAAACTTTTAGTGTGAACTAGGTATAATAGGTATTTGGTACAAGTTCTAAACGCAATATCATAATAAAACGCGTTTTAAATCGTGTTTAATTCCCAATTTCGAAGAAGCTACCTTTCAAAGAAGAAACGTATCAATGACGGTGGCGTATGTAAGTTTTTTCCGGTCAGATAGCGGTACAGTGAGGTCATGTTTGTAGGCTTCAGTGTGCCGGATCTTAGTGTTAGCTGTTAGCACCAATGACATGATCTTGTATCGAAAGTTATAGGGTGCCTATACTGCCTACATTGTAGGCTTTTGATACATTTGTCGAAAGTTTTAGGGTGTCTGCACGATAATGAATACCTACGTATTGTTTTAAACATAGGACTATAGTTGAATCCTTGGTTGAATCGTTAAATATTTTGACACTAGCTTTCCGCCCGCGGCTTCGCCCGTATATTCAAAGATAAACCCGCATAGTTCCCGTTCCCGTGGGATTTCCGGGATAAAACCTATCCTATGTGTTAATCCAAGTTACCCTCTATATGTGTGCTAAAATTCATTGTAATCGGTTCAGTAATTTTTGCGTGAAAGAGTAACAAACATCCATACAAACTTTCCCATTTATAATATTAATAGGATAATATTGGCAACTGAACTGGTGATAAGGGCGATACCTAACTTACTATTTTCAAATATTTTCCGATTCAATACTAAAATTCGATCTTATTTTTACGTGAAAATTAACCAAACAAATTCTAATATTTATAGGTAGTTAATTACTATAACTACCTAGACAACCAGTAATGTTTTTGACATCCGCTGTCAGCGGAAATCAAAGGATCTGTTGTAATTTGCAAGCCTAGCACCTGCGTCTACGCAGGATGTTACTGCACCTGCCTTACCGGTATTTTACCACTATTTCTTTATATTTTGCTCCATTATAAATAACAAAAAAACTTATCTATACTAATATTACCTGTAAAGCTGAAGAGTTTGTTTGTTTAATCTCAGGAACTGGGTAACTACTGGTCTGATTTGAAAAATATTTTTTCATATAGACTACCTACCTATAAAGGTATTATCATCACGCTAAGACCAACCGGAGCGCAATTCGGGAAAACCGAGGGGCACATAATATAATAATAGGTAATAAAATAATAAAAATGTTAAACGAAATGGTGACTAATTAAGAGCTTTTGCTCATTTAGGTATAATGAGGAACTATTAACTAGTGACCTCACATTTATTATATAATTATTACTAGAAACAGTCTGGGGATTAAGAAACTAATGACGGAAGTGGAGCTATTATTAAAATGTGAGATTTTGCAATCATTTTAAATAATAAAGAATATTATATGACATAAATATGTGCATTATTGCTGTGATCTGAACTTAAGGTCAAAAAATAATAGGTGCAATTTTCAATTTTAAACACGTGTTTTTATAAAGTTTAAAAATAACGATTATTTACTTAACATTATTAAAGTATTTATTAAAGTAGGTAGGTACTAGGTACACAATGTGGTATACATGTACATTCTTGTTAGTTTTTACTTATGTAAAAACTAACTAAATAGGATTATTCCTATAGTTGAATAAAAGCTTCATATTTATACCTATATATGTAGGTATGCGTTCTAGAGTAGTGATGTGCACTTCGACTATCAATGTCGATATTTGTTATTGTCTTGACGAAGGATTAGAGCTGTTTAATATTTACCTGATAGAAGTTGTAACCAGCCGCATATGTGGAACACGGTCGTAGATTGACAAAAGAAAAACAACAGCAGCGAACAAATAGTAAACAGAGCCAAAGCCACTGCCACCGCAACGAGCACTGTGGTCACTTTGAAAACAAATCCATTTATCGACATAAAATCGTCCAGTCTTCCTTTACAATCTTCAACGACCTCGTCCGCCCTACATGTCTGCCACAGGCCAAACTTTCTAGGATACTCTGTCTCAAGATCGCCAATCCATTCCGGTGTCACAAAAGCAACAACGCTTATAATCGCGTAGCAAATCGTGAATATTGCCCAAAGCACTCCAATAGCTTTCGAATTACGGACGTAGTTTGTGGCGTATAAATGTGACGAATCGACGTATTCGATTTTTGAACCCATATCGATAGTTTTTGTATACACACAACACTATAAGCACATTTTTTTTACTTTTCGTTAAGAATTTATTTGTTCCACATGTTAAGTATTAACGTATTAATTGCAATGGACGGTTCGAGGACGTTGAAACACGACACTCAACTAACGAAATAAACTGGCACTCCGACTCGTGAATCGTGAGTCGTGACTCGTGAGCTCATAACAAGACACGGCCTCCCGCGCCTTTCGTTTGTGTGATAGGGAGGGGGGTATCATAATTACAGGTGTTTTGGTTGATGATTTGTTCTATTGGTAAAATTAATTAAAATAACACATTAAAATGTAGATTTAAAAATTATAACTTACATACAGAAGCTAAAAATAATTTATAAAAGGTTTTTATTATTTCAAATAACTTACAAGTTTTTGTGTTCCGATTGCTTTTTACGCCATCTTTTGACATAAAGCGTAATTAAATATCGAAGCGAAACCGAAATAATCAAAATTATTTTTAATGCAAACAATATCCAAACTATACTAGTATAGATATAATAGAGCATTATTATATATTTCTATGTATATGTATAACCGAATTATATACAAATAATTTATATTTTTGTTCTATGAATGCATTTTATATTGGATATTGGTAAACATGTCACTGTCAATATGTGTCGAATTCGCAATTTTCATCTGTGTTTTCAACGTGACATTGACATTTGACACATTAAATTATGCGATTGCTGGTGTAGTGTGTACAATCAATAAATTTTACTTATTTTCTTATGATACATCTTAATAATGTAGTTTCAAATCATTCGATACTTAAAAGGCGTGTACTACATTAGATAAACTTAAGTTTTATAAGTTATTTGTGTGTGTTTTATGATGTCTATGAGAGATAAATGGGTGCGGCGATTTTCAGTCGACGAGACGGCGAAACATAAGAATGGTTTCACTCTATATAAGATCACATCTGTTGTAAGTATGTCATATTAAGCTTGTAAGATCTGTATTCTAATGTATTTTATCAAATATCATATTATAAGCATGTAAAGAGAGAATTTATCAAGTGAAAGCAGTAGGTATATACATACATATATAATTAACAGGGAATTAGGGTCAAAGTAATATAATTTAGTATCGCTATTTTATATTCATGTATTTAGAATGTGCTGATTACCTAGGTTCCTTGTTAGTTGAAATTTAACACATGTTTATTCAGTATACATTGTGTAAGGTTAGTTCATACATAAACATTAGTTCCTAACTTTGCTGATTGCACAATATATTCACTGATAGCAAAAACTCTTTCCTTGTTACTCATTGTTTTTAGTAGTAGTTGTTTAAGTTTCAAATAATTTAATTATACTGACTCATATTATTTAAAGGAAAAATAGAAATATTTATGTAATATCAACCTGTTTAACAAAATTAAAAGAAAAATATTACAGTAGAGTGGTGGCATGTTATTCCTGAGCAACTTTTTTTTAAGATTTATCAATAAAATCAAGTGATTCTCTTATGCTATATTATGTTACAGTAGGTGTTGTTAGAAGTAATATCACAGTATTACCATTATTTCCTACAGTAGTGCGACGAATGTACTTGTGCAGAGAAACGGAGGGGAACTGGCGGGGGTCGGGCGACGCGGGCCGCGTAAAGCAAACACGCTTAGTTTGCTTTACCTAGCGCGAAAGGATGACGCAGTCGTATTTTTTGTGTAATAATTTTATTATACATAGGTACTTACATATTCTATTATGGCGCGCACAAACTGTTCGGTTTACGGATGTAAATCTACATTGAAATCCCAGAAGGAAACAATATTTCAGAAAGATTGTATTAATCGTATCTGTTGAATTAAAATCAAAGCTATGTATATGTTGTCCTCATTATTTTCTAATCAGATTGTACATCCCAATGCGAATGCATTACTTAGTTAAATGTTATAATATACAATTAAGAACATCCAAAAATAAAGTGTCCACGTAAATAATATTTAGCAGTGCAATATCTGTAATTATATATTTATTAACAAATAATTACATCAGATTTAATAATCGCAATTATTTTGAATGTACATATGAATAAAGATTTCATCATAATATTAATAATCACAATTGTTTTATTTCCCATTTGTTGCAACCCTAGCGTATTTTCGTGTGGCAGCGTAATAACCTACGCTGGCGGCGGCATCGCGCGACATCAAAGGCGATTCCTTACTGTAGGAAATAATATTGTAATACTGTGGTAATATCACTGGACAAGGCCAGAGCTAATAACTGCTAACAACTAAACAGTGTAAAGATAAATAATGTAACTACTTGTGACTATATAATTGTGTAACAATATTATAAGTGGTTAACTATAATAATAAGAGTGTTATTACTTCAAATATAGATAGATAAGCTTTGAATAGATGTCTGGTTTGTAATACTTAAATTACAGCAATAAGATACACTTACCTGTGTCAACCATGTATTGAAAGATAATTGCATTATGCAAGTTATGTTTTTAAAAATTATAAAATCCTATTAAACTTGCAACTAAAATAAAATGAGAAACAATTGCTAAAAGACATCTGTGAAAACACATATTATATGCACTTCCAAGCTGAATAAATCCTTCAAAAAATTGTATCTGTATTTGATTTCACACAGAAACGTTTTTATTGTGATAATTTATTATTATATACAGATAAAATTTTCTGAATTACCTATGCAACAAAAAAATGTGTACTTGATTCTTAATAAAGTAACATATACACTCCAGTTATTCCCCCTGGATTCTCCTGAAGCAGTCACAGTGGTGTCTGTGTGGAAGAGATACAGTGACATTCAGCAGTTGCACAAATCTATGAAAGCGTTGCACAGTGGACTGCATTTACGAGGCTCCTTCCCTACGCTTGCTAAGAGCAGCTACTTTAAACGGTTTCAACAGGAAGTAAGTTTGTATTATCTTTATTTATATACTAGCTGTCCCGGCAAACGTTGTTCTACCTTACTCTTATCACTTAAGGGTATGAAAAATAGATGTTAGCCGATTCTCAGACCTACCCGATATGCACACAAAATTTCATGAGAATCAGTCCAGCCGTTTCGGAGGAGTATGGTAACTAACATTGTGACAGGGGAATTTTATATATTAGATTTATGTAACAAATAGTTTTTATGATGTCATGAATACATATAAAACAGAGTGTGTGTGCCGAGCGCACGTGTCAGGAGTGACGATTTTGGTATCTTTGGCAAGAGCCAAAGATACCAAAATCGTAGCTTTACTCCATGATGGTATTGGCGCGACCTTGAAATGTTACTCTCAACGCACAAGAAGTTTCACTTCAATAATATTTAAAATTTTAAAGTATGTACTTTGTATAAAGCTATCTAGTGGTTCTTATCTAGAGTAATGTTAACATAGTACTATAATAATTTATTTCTTATAATTTTACTTGCAATTTTAGTCCAATTTAAATTACAATTGTTTCATTATCATTTACAGGTGATTGAAGAAAGAGCGAAGTCAATTAAGGACTTATTAGAATTTGTGGCGGAACATAGATTGTTATTCACTAGTACAGATTTTGTTAACTTTCTACAGGTAAATATTAATTTAATACAGTGAAACTTGGTTAAGTGGGACCTGGATAAGGGAGAAACCTCCATAACTGGAACTCATGCTGAGGTCCCAACACTTTGGCACTGAATTACCTCTGTTAGTGGGACGAGGTAAACCTCTATATCTGGGATTTGTTCTTCCGATTTATCATCACAGTTACCTCTATAACTGAGACAGCGAGTAAATTTTATATGCATAAACCTCTGTAACTGAGATAACATTGTTTGTTTACTCATTCTTATTCAACCCACAAATTCCACACGTAATTCCAAGTACGTAAGTACAAATTTTGAGCTTCAATTCACCGTCAGTTTTAGTTTCGTTTTACTATCATACAGATGTTTATTTTAAAAATGTCAAAACGAAAGTTACAATCGTTATCACCCCTCTGTAAATGAGACAGATATTTATTTATACCTGTATATCTGAGACACTGGGTAAGTGGAATACCTCTATAAGTGAAACGACATTGCAGGTCCCTTGATGTCTCACTTAACCAGGTTTCACTGTATATTGTTTTTGTTTAATTTGTTGAGTACCTAATTCATTACTTTTGTTAAAAAAATAGTCAAATAAAAGGCATATTTTTTGTTATGGCACGGCGGTTGAAAACTAGCATTTATAATAGAAAAGCAATAGGACCTGTATTATTTCACCTAAATAAATAATAATGCATATTTAACCCATTGACCACCGTAAGGCCCGATCGGGGCGCGACACAATAGATTTTCTATTGTGTCTGTGATTCCGAGGACTGATGGATTAAATAGCTGTTATAAATAAAATAAACACGAGAGTAGGATTGTTAATAGAAAAACTTATTGAAGAACCTTGAAGCAATCTCTATTTCCTGCAGTAGTGTATTTAAAAAAATAATATTATTGACTGCTTAGAAACAGAATGCTATAGACAAGTAGACCGGGAGATATTGACACAATTTCGAGTCATTTGTAACAGGATGGCGGTTCTACAGGGGTCTTAGTACGCAATGACAAAAAGAAAAATGAAGGTGTGAACGCTGGTACCGGCGGCTTAGTCGCGTGGGCGTTAGTCGAACTCTTGGGAAAAATAGCGAAAGTCAAACGATTTGTAACACACCAATTTTAGAATTTACCGATAGCCCATAAAAAAGAAGTAGGCGGTAGTGTCAAGTAGGCTGTAAGTCACACTTTTCCGGTGTGACTTACAGCCCGCCATACCGTCGCGAATGTGTTGATTTAAAAAAAACAATTCAACCTCTCGTACCAGGATAACTTTTGCACAGCTAACCATCGTCGTGCAGCCATTAACGAAAATCGCCATGCGATACTTTTCGGACGATTCCAATTATCACCATATCGCCGAAAATCTGCAAACATTTTTTTTTTTCGCGAAACTTTTTGTGCGTCACCGGCGCATGCGCAGGCTGCAACGACCAATCCATGTTTCAGGGTATCTTTGCCCTTTAGCCTGGCCTCCACGGTCCCCGGTCCCCGGACATAAACCCTATTGATTTATTTCCGTGGGGATACTACAAAGACGTGGATACCACAATTTGTACGAAATAACCCGGAAATTCATAGTAGCAGAAGAAACCATTAAAAATGATAAAAGGGCATCCAGACATTTAAAATACAACTTTTTATGGTGATGTCACACTTACATTGAGCAACAGCGGGGTTATTTTAAAAATTTCTGGTAATTAAACACCTATTTATTGGTTTTAATGATCATCATGTTAATAAAATTTTTGCACTTACCACATTTAGATTTCAATTTTTCTATTGAAGCCTTCTGAATAATAAAATGAAATTTTCATGGTAGCTACCTGATAGATAGAGCAAGTTTTTAAAAGCCAAATGGAAAACTTTTTTATGTGATTTTATTTTTTTATGGGCCCTTGATGTTGTGAACATACCTGGTATTTTTATCTTTCTTGGCATTTAATTCTTTTTTTTTTATTATATTCGAAGATCTAACGATAGTAAAAGTTACCATACTGAATTGGCCTTTCAGCTTTCAGCTTAGCACACAAAAAAAATCAAGCATCTAGCACAATAATTCACGTCACCATAAATAAAAATCTCATCGTACTCAGCGATAGATGAAAAATTGAAAAAAATATCATAACTCCAAAAATACGAAAAATCGCATAACATAATATATGGGGGTGATTCGGATAGCCCTCTAGGTCCTCTACCTCTTAGCTTCCGTTCATCACTACTTTTTGGGACATCCTGTAAGAATATTTCAAAATAAAACTTATAAGATACCTACTAATTTCTTAGATCGATTATTGATTGATCGATTGATCGATTATTGATTGATCGATTATTGATTGACCGATTATTGAGTGACCGATTATTGATTGATTGATCGATTATTGATTGATCGATTATTGATTGATCGATTATTGATTGATTGATCGATCGATCGATTATTGATTGATCGATTATTGATTGATCGATTATTGATTGACCGATTATTGATTGATCGATTATCGATTGATCGATTATTGATTGATCGATTATTGATTGACCGATTATTGATTGATCGATTATTGGTTGATCGAATGATTGACCGATTATTGATTGATCGATTATCGATTGATCGATTATTGATTGATCGATTATTGATTGATTGATCGATCGATCGATATATCTATTGATCGATTATTGATTGATCGATTATTGATTGTTCGATCGATCGATATATCGATTGATCGATTATTGATCGATTATTGATCGATTATTGATTGATCGATCGATCGATATATCGATTGATCAATTATTGATTGATTGATCGATCGATCGATTATTGATTGATCGATTGATCGATTATTGATTGATCGATTATTGATTGACCGATTATTGATTGATCGATTGATTGATCGATTATTGATTGATCGATTATTGATTGATTGATCGATCGATCGATTATTGATTGATCGATTATTGATTGATCGATTATTGATTGATCGATTATCGATTGATCGATTATTGATTGATCGATTATTGATTGACCGATTATTGATTGATCGATTATTGGTTGATCGAATGATTGACCGATTATTGATTGATCGATTATCGATTGATCGATTATTGATTGATCGATCGATCGATATATCTATTGATCGATTATTGATTGATCGATTATTGATTGATCGATCGATATATCGATGGATCGATTATTGATTGATCGATTATTTATTGATTGATCGATCGATCTATTATTGATTGATCGATTATTGATTGATCGATTATTGATTGACCGATTATTGATTGATCGATTGATTGATCGATTATTGATTGATCGATCGATCGATATATCGATTGATCAAGTATTGATTGATCGATTATTGATTGATCGATTATTGATTGATTGATCGATCGATCGGTTATTGATTGATCGATTATTGATTGATCGATTATTGATTGACCGATTATTGATTGATCGATTATCGATTGATCGATTATTGATTGATCGATTATTGATTGACCGATTATTGATTGATCGATTATTGGTTGATCGAATGATTGACCGATTATTGATTGATCGATTATTGGTTGATCGAATGATTGATCGATTGATTGATCGATTATTGATTGATCGATCGATCGATATATCGATTGATCAATTATTGATTGATCGATTATTGATTGATCGATTATTGATTGATTGATCGATCGATCGATTATTGATTGATCGATTGATCGATTATTGATTGATCGATTATTGATTGATCGATCGATATATCGATTGATCAATTAATGATTGATCGATTATTGGTTGATCGATCGATCGATATATCGATTGATCAATTATTGATTGATCGATTATTGATTGATCGATTATTGATGGATCGATTATTGATTGATTGATCGATCGATCGATTGATCGATTGATTGATTGATTGATTGATTGATCGATCGATCGATATTTAGTGTACAGAGTCTGGGGTCTTCAAATTAAATACCGGATATGCTGAACTACTTTATTACATTTATAAATTTATACTTTATTACACTTAGGTAGGCGAGTGGCAGGCGACTGGCTCTCGCAGGAGTGTCGCCATTCGCCGCGCCACAAACCGCTGAATTTACGATATTCGATTACTGCGAATAATAACACATTACACACACTACATACACCCCCTTCTAAAAAAAAAAAGACGGGTTGCACTCCGGGAGTGCCGGCAGTGAAAACTTGATTATTAACGTTCAGCATGTTTGATATTTTGGAATGGTATCCTTACGCATGGAATATAAGGGCTAAAAAAAAATCCCTCTTACGCTTTTTCGATCAGGCGACGTGTCCTGACGCGACTTTAAGATTTTATACCCAACGCCGCTAAAGAAGTTTTCACTTCAAAAAGTTATTGTGGGTTATCACTTATCCATAAGAGATAGACATATACCATCGCGGACGTGTCTGTAGAACTTTTCAATGTGTATACTGTATAATACTTAGTACAATATTTTGATAAACCTCGTAGGGTTCAGCATGCTTTTGCAATGTAAGCGGAAAAAATGTAACTATTTACGACATCACATTAGAAACCTCAAAAATAACAGTACTTCCCCACTATTTTATGGATGTTATTATACATATAAAGTATAAACCTTCCTCTTGAATCACTCTATCTATTAAAAAAAACCGCATCAAAATTCGTTGCGTAGTTTCAAAGATTTAAGCGTACAAAGGGACATAGGGACAGAGAAAGCGACTTTGTTTTATACTATGTAGTGATAGTGATTATTGACGATTTTGACCAATATTATAAATATGTTTTTCAGTCTGGCTACCCAGACCCGGAACCCAAAGGAGTGATAAACGCAATCAGATCATCGCTACACTTGCCCGTAGAAGACACACCACCTTTGGAATATCAGACATCAGACGATGATTCTAGAAGCCCTGAGAGTGAGATTTTTTATTAATAAGTAAGATGACGTTGTTGCATGGTAGAGATCGCTGTTCAGCAATAAGGCTGCCTTTTATGCAAAATATGCCCTTTTTGAAACACTGCCTCATTTTAGTATTATTTTGTTATGTTTTTACAATATATAATTATAATTAATACATAAATAGTCAGTCAATATGAATATTAAAAATAGTTAAGGATAGCTGAATAGATTTAAATGAGAATGGCTTGGTTGGATTTCAATTTATTTACATACTTAATAACTGAAAAGCTTTATAGTACCTATTATAACAGATTATAATACATTCTATCATTCTCTAGACTATATCTGCAGCCTTTGAATCGATTAGATTGCGTGATTCGAAGTTGTTAATTGTATTTATTTTATTTACAACTAGCTTTCCGCCAGCGGCTTCGCCCGCGTTTTTAAGAAAAGCCGCATAGTTCCCGTTCCCGTGGGATTTCCGGGATAAAACCTATCCTATGTGTTAATCCAAGTTACCCTCTATATGTGTGCTTAATTTCTTTGTAATCAGTTCAGTAGTATTTGCCCTATAGAAAAAGAGAAGAATGAATGATTTCTGTAGAATAATGTCTGTAAAACCTGTATTGTGCTGTTTAATATGTACTTTACATAATATTATGATTTTATTAAACTTTCATTATTCAATAATAACCTAACTGGTTTTTTTTTTCAATTTTAGCTCAAAACATGAACTCAACAAACGCAAGTCCGATAAACTCAAACACACAGATGGACATGTCCCAAATACCAATATATGAAGCGGCAGACATAGAAATACGACAATCACCAATATTACAAAAATCTAACACTAATAGCTTCGAATCTCTAGACTCTCTAGATAGCATTAGCAGCGATTTATATGAAGAATTAAATAAAATGACGATAAAAAAAAGTAAATCGTTCGTCAAAAAGAATGTTTTACCAGATTTAATTAATTTTGACGCGCCATCGACTTCGAAATTTGACGATTATCACACAATGCCGAGAAATATTAATTCGGATGAAGTTGATTCGATTAATTTGAATAATCAAAAGTTAACAACGTCACAATTGGATTCTAGAAGTTTCGATTCGGCTTCGATCGGGAATTCCCGGCGGAGTTCGTACAGCATGCTGTCTCTGTCTAACGTCGAGTGTAAGACAAGGACGGAGGATAGTTATGTTTTCGAAGCGGGTTATTTGTTGAATTTGGCGGCAAGATGCGAGGATGTTGGTGATTTTCAACGGTCTTTCGAGTGTTATAAGTCGGGGATCGAGAAAATGCTTATCGGTGTGCAGTGTAAGTATTAATAATTATTTTAGAAAAAGAAAATATTTTAACAGAACAGTTGTAAGTACCTACATACTAAGTACTATAGTTGAAATACAAAACAAATAATAGCAGTTTTTTTGCGCATTAAAAACTCAAAATAGTCTTCACTAATGTAAAACTGCTTCACCAATTCATTTTATCTAATTTTGTATTCATTTCTCTTACATGCAACAATATTATGCCATTGAAAAGCGTAGCAGAACACATTGTAGTAATATTTGGTAACATATTTTAAGTTAAATTTAAACTTAAAATATGTTACCAAATATTACTACAACACTGAAAAGTTCTAAAAATTTATTTTTAAACACATAGGTACTATTTTATTTTCTTTACGAACTAGTAGACGATTTGTATTTTCGTCACTGCTGCTGCTGTTGCTCCCATAACTAAAGAATCCATACTATAATATTATAAATGCGAAAGTAACTCTGTCTGTCTGTCTGTTACTCAATCACGCCTTAACTACTGAACCAATTTGCATGAAATTTGGTATAGAGATATTTTGATACCCGAGAAAGGACATAGGATAGGTTTTATCCCGGAAATAGGTTTTATCACGGGAACGGGAACTATGCGGGTTTTTTCTTTAACTGCGCGGGCGATGCCGCGGGTGGAAAGCTAGTATAGTAATATAATTATAGTATACATAAGCATAATGCAACACAAAATGAAACACTAAAATCTATTATATGTATAAAAATAAATCGCAAAATGTGTTGGCAAGCGTATAACTCGAGAACGGCTGAACCGATTTCGTTCTTATTTATAATATTGATGATTGATACGGATGGTTTTTATGTAGAAAAATCGTACCTCGGACGAAGCCGGGGCGGAACGCTAGTATATCTATAAATTCAAAACACAGATTTTACTCAATTATTTTCCTTATATTCGTAAGTACTAAATAGTTAAGTACAATAAATAGTTATGTTAAATCGATTATCTTATCACCAAGTAATGTATTACAAAATACTAATGAACTCAATCGTATTTAATGATCGAAACGATTATTGCTTATAATCAATATTAATATGCTTAAATCAATATTAATATTTTTTATATAATACTAGCGGTCCGCCCCGGCTTCGCCCGTGGTACATATTTACATTTTCTCTACATAAAAACCATCCACGTACTTCAAGGAATATAATAAAAAAAGAATTATCGAAATCGGTTCGGCCGTTCTCGAGTTATGCGCTTACCAACACATTTTGCGATTCATTTTTATATATAAGAAGATTATAATTAATTAAATCAATATTAATATGCTTTATGAATTCCACTAGTTTATCTGAGAAGGACATTTATTATTTCTTTGATT
Source organism: Colias eurytheme (assembly GCF_061535395.1). NCBI lineage: Eukaryota > Metazoa > Arthropoda > Insecta > Lepidoptera > Pieridae > Colias > Colias eurytheme. Next base: position 447,704 of record NC_143001.1, read on the forward strand.
TATATTCAATTATTTTAGGTGTATTAAAATTTAGTAAAGTGGTAAAAAAAGAGCGTGTGTGCCGAGCACACGTGTCAGAAGTGAAACTTCTTTGGCAAGATTCAAAGATACCAAAATTGTCGCCTTACTCCATGACGTAACGTTATTGCCATGAACAAGCTTGAAATTTTACTCTCAGCGCACCTAAAGAAATTTCACTGAATTCCGCCTAGTGTTACAATTTTTATATACTTAAAAATTTTCTCATTTTTAAAGCATTTCAATTCTAAAAAAAATTGTAAGTTTATTTTTGATATTCTAAAATAATTTATCTTTACATCGCCGGTTCTTAAAATTAGATGTTTATATCTATAAATAGGCATATAACTAGGTTGCCTTGTAACATTAAGTGTTGATAAGTTATCGATAGCAAATGACTCAGTATTGATCCAATCACCTCTATGATTGTTTGTGTGATATCTTATATATTAAATTATTGAAATGTGTTTATAGTGAGATATATTTAAAACGTATATGAGTGTTAAGTGTATGGGCAAAATTATATTCAGATTAATGTATGTAATAACGAATCTTATATATAAAAATGAATCGCAAAATGTGTTGGTAAGCGCATAACTCGAGAACGGCTGAACCGATTTCGATAATTCTTTTTTTATTATATTCCTTGAAGTACGAGGATGGTTTTTATGTAGAAAAAACGTAAATATGTACCACGGGCGAAGCCGGGGCGGACCGCTAGTACTAAATAAAGATATAGGGACGTCATAATATATTTCAAAATAAATAAATAAATAAATAACTGTTATGAATATAATAAGTTTTACACAAAATTGTGTGAATGTGAAAGTGTAAATTTCCAAAGAAGTGATTAGTTAGTTTAAAATGAAGTGATTTTTGTTAGAAATGGATTTTATCTACCTATATTCATATACAGAGAGTGATTATTCATGTAAGTTTATTGAAGAAAGAAATGTTTTTAGTATGCTACAAGGAACTACTGTGATAAGAATCGGATAAATAAATATGATTAGCAAAATATACAAGAGCGGAAATTTTCAGTATACTATTTACTACATATTTGACTAGAAAACAACTGTTTTTACCATTGAGATAATATTACTACGTATGGAGGAGACACCACGAGAAAATCTGTGCGCCATTTTTTTGGTCTAACTAAGTTTTAAAAATTATTATCTAGTTAGGTACTTACCGATGAAAAGTTATGTTAGTCACTTTTCCGTATTATTTCTATTATTTGTGCAATATCGTAACACACACGAAGGCATATTTGGTGCGTTTCACTTTAAAACAAATAAAAAATGAGCGTGCAGTTAAGCCATATGGCTTATGTTGAGCGGAACATAAGTGATGTAGGCGGTGTCGTCTCCATATGTATATCTCAATGGTTTTTACATTGTTTTTATAAAAATTCACATGGATAATATTTTTTACTTACATCGTTGTGTTGGTGATTAAAACACAGACCTTATAAAAGTTAAAACTGTTCTACCTCCGTATCTATAATAAAAATTGGAAAAGAATATTTAACTACATATATATTTATTTATATTTTTCTAGCGGACACAGATCCACAAAGGCGAGCTTTGATAAAAAATAAAACGAGCAAATATCTTTCGTATGCTGAAGAAATATATAAGAAACATCTCAGTGGGACAGAGCAAAGTGTGAGTGAATATTTAAATTTAAAATTTATAAAAACTAATCAAGTTATGCATTAATCAAGTTAAGTTAGACATTAATAATTTGTTGCTCAATTCTAGGAAATATATCTTATCAATAAGGTATTTACGTTTTTCTAAAAACTATAGATTAGTAAAATATTCTATAAGAGCATTCTAATGAGAAGCAAAAAACATAAATATTTAGATTTGACTATGGTTACTTAAAAACACCATTTTACCTTCTCAAAACTTTCAATGTTGCTTATAATATTTCATTTGCAATTGACTGTAATGTTCAAAATCTACTGTATCGCTCATTATAAAACTCTTCCTAACAGATGCGTAAGCAGAGTTTTGCTTTGGACAATTTTTGAGCGTGCTTGCGAGGCAAGATTTGAAAAAAAATTTGGAAAATCCAAAAGTGCACGCCTCATAATTTTTTTTTAATAATTATTTATTAATAATTATTTTTGTTTATTTAATAACAATTAAACCACATCGAATCAGACCCTGAAAAATGAAAGGGTTCTATTCCTGAGCATACTCAAGCGTAAGAGAAAAAAAAAGACTCGATTAGTAAAGTATTTCGGTCGCTATCGTGTTAACAAGAAAATCCTCCGCACATACACGAACACGGACGTCCAAGACAGAACTTTTTTAAACTGTTTTTTAACTAGTTTAAATAACAAAAATGACATCAAAAATATCATGAATGTTAAAAATAGTGTTTTTTCTTAATATGTGCGTGTATGTATTATCTTACAAGTGCAATGTATGATACATAAAGACATTTTAAGTTTGAAAAATCAGATGTTTTGCGCGAAGTGACAGTAGTACCCACCTCAACGCTTCGCTTATGAGGCGTGCAATATTCACTTTATATTTTCACTTATAATACCACAAGAGCTTCAAAATTATCGGGTATTTTCCAATAGGTTCGTTGCAAACAAATGAAGGAGTCAAGTTTATTAGGTTAAAAAATCACGAGCGCGAAGCGCGAGTGATTTTTCCTGAAAAACTTGACGACTTTATATTTTGTTTGCAGGGAACCTTGAGGGAAATGCCAGATAATTTTGAAGCTCGTGTGGTATTCGGGGGATTATTTTTCCGTCCCAAATGTCGGCCAATAATTTCACAATTGAATTCAACCTGTCAGTTTGACGTCAACGACCAGAGAAAATTTTCAAAAAATTATCAGTATAATACCATGTAGGTTGTACCACGTGACGTCGAATGGTGCAATTCTATTGGTCGATATTTGGGTCGGAAAAATAATCACACAAATTAAAAAATGTATGCATATTTTTTTTCTATTAAAAAAATCTAACATACATCCGTCTCTTTCCCACAGCTGTTACCAGAGCGAGATAGCGATATGCCAAAACCGATTCACAGCCCAATCCCGTTATCAATGCTAAAACGTCCCTATGAAGAATTAGGAATGTATAGAGTCCTAGGTGTCCTAGGTTCTAGTATTATGTTAGTACTGCACAAGACTGAGCAGACTTGTTATGCTATGAAGGTAGGTTTTTATGTTTTGTATGGTTTTCATCTTTGAATCTCAAATTAGTTTAAATTACTTTTAAAGTAGGGTAGGTATCCATGTATTTGAACCCTGTAAAAAAACATTTTTTGCTTATAAATAAATATATAAATATATATAGGTGATTACTATATATTCTTTATGAATTTTTATATTTGGCCAGAACTTGTAAATTTTACATTAATTGTAATTATTACAAAATGCTTCATTGTAAAATATTTAATAATATAAACTCAGTAATATTCAGTACAATGTTTTTCCTCGTTTACTTACTTATTTCATAAAAAAATATTTATTTTCAGGTGATACAAAAAATACCGCACAATCTCACGGAATTTGACGATTATTTCCAACAGCAAGCGACTACAAGACAACCAATATTACCAACTTTAATACCTTATATGGTGCCTTTACATGCATACATAGAAACAAATAATTTATTTTTCCTAATATTATCTTACGCACCGGGAGAAAAACTATTCGATTATATTAAAAATTATGCAAAATCGATTCCCAATACACCTTCTAAAGTGAATTTGGAAAATGTCTTCCCGAAAATCGATTTGGAGAACGAATCGATTGATTTGAATCGGAATATCGATTCGGAAGTATCGGTTAAGGAGCTAGTGATGAATTCGCAGAAGTTGTTGAAGAATGTCGATAAAGTTTTGACGGATAGTGATGTGCGGGAGTGTAATAGTGTTGTGCAAGAGACTAGTAGTGTTGAGACGGTAATTTTATTTTCAGTTTTTTATAAATATGATACATATAATATTATGTAATGTGATATAATATTACGCTTTGATAATGTTAAAAATTAAATACATAGAAGTTACTAACTTATTATTGTAATATGGGTTCGATTTAGACCACTGGATAATTAATTATGAGTAACAAAGTAAAGTATATGTTAGAAATTCATTTAATTATTACACCTACGACCCTCTTTTTTTAATTTTTTAAGTAAATAACTTGCTTATATTCAAATTTTCTGTATAAAATTTATTTATAACTGGGAAAGCTTTTATTTCGCTTTTAGTTCCATTTCAATATACTTACCTATAAAAACAAAACAAAAATCGTTAATTTTATTTTCCTAATGAAATATTTCGGGTGGTAAAAATTGAATTGTTTTTCTAATATTTCAGGTAGTAAAAAATCCCCGAGATATTTTACCCCCCTCCACGATATGCAAGTGGGGGGCGGAAATATTGACAGCCATCGAGAGTTTGCATAACTCCGGTGTCATACTTAGGTAAGTTTTAATTGTTTTGCTTTGTTAAAATAATAGTAATTTTTTAATTAAAATTTACAGATATTATATCTATGATATTGCAATTGTATCTGATAGATAGATATCTTTGTATTGTATAGCATAGTGGTGCTTTGGCATGACTGTAAGCCACTATGTTCTTGAAATAAATAAATAAATAAAATAAATAAATAAATAAATAAATCATTATTGATACGTTTCTCTGTTAAATATTTTCAATTTTTCCGTGAGACGTCACGAAGTTTTTGGCACCCCTCTTTTCACACGTTTGTGACGTAATTTATTTATCGCATTTACGAAATATTAACAGTAATTAGACTCACAATAGCCTATTGAAAGATTTCTTGTTCTGACGATTTAATGTTTATAGCTAGTAGTAGTTAGTGTAGTATTCCTTTTTTTACAGAGACCTAAACCCGAACAACATCCTCCTTTCCGAAGGTGGTCAAATCACGTTAACATATTTCACACACTACCCCGGCACAGAGATGTGTATATCTCAAGTTAGAAAGGCTAATATCTACTGTGCGCCGGAGTTGATGCGGCCTTTGTGGGGGGAGGGGGGGGAGTGTGACTATTGGAGCTATGGGGCGGTTATGTACTACCTAATATGTGGTGTGGTGAGTAGTAGTGGAAAAATAGTATTTGAGGTAGTTAGTTTGTAATTAGTTAGTATGTAGTTAGTTTGTAATTACTGTAGCTATGGAGTAATTATAGTAGAGCCATTTTTATAGGCAACATTTGACAGTTCAAAAAAATTCAAGAACGAAGAATAGCTTTATTTTGATGAGATGCCCAATAATTTCATGTACAAAACTCTCGATTGTGGTAGCTACCAGAGGAAACAAGGATAAAATATTTTGATTTGATGGTTCTCAAATATTAATTACTAACTGAATGTTTTTTTTTTGTTCAATCTCAAGATAATTATCTAAATTATTCGAAAAAATATTTGTCCTATAAAATCTATGGTTTGATCAAAGAGTCCCCCTTTCCGATGTGTATCGATAACGAAGTCATCATAAATGATTACTAACCAGCTGATTTTTTTATTTTCACTTATTTAATACTTATATAATTCAACAGACATATTGTCCTACAAATTGCGTAATAAATATTTGAGAACCGTCAAATCAAAATTTTTTATCCTTGTTACCTCTGTAAGCTACCACAATCGAGAGTTTCGTACATGAAATTATTGGGCATCTCATCAAAATAAAGCTACTCACGAAAAATTAGCTTGATAGTAATCACTTGCAAAAATGGGCGATGTATCCCGGACTAATATAAGTATTTATTTAAAATTATATATATGTATGTATGTTTATCAATTATCAGCCATCTGGGCAATAACACAAGCGAAAGCTTAGTTTGGGATCAGATTGTGCTGTTGATGTTGATGATGTGTTGTGTTGTTGATGTGAAAATTGTCCTGAAATATTTATTATTTATTGATTACTAGCTTACCGCCCGCGGCTTCGCCCGCTTTGTCTAAAACCTAAAAAATTATATAGGTACTAAAACCTTCCTCTTGAATCACTCTATCTATTAAAAAAAACCGCATCAAAATCCGTTGCGTAGTTTTAAAGATTTAAGCATACAAAGGGACATAGGGACAGAGAAAGCGACTTTGTTTTATACTATGTAGTGATATATTATGTTTGATTGTTACAGCCGCTGTCTCACTACCACAACGAATTCACGAGTCACACAATATTGCAACTGCCCGAGGGACTCAGTGTAGAAGTGGAATCTTTTCTTACACAGGTATATTTAAATAAAATAAACTTCAAACTCAAACATTTATTTATTCAATTAGACTTCTTCTAGAAGCACTTTTGAATCGTCATAACAGTTTTAACATTTACCACCGATACAATCAATATGAGAATAACAGTAATAGCTCTTTCTATATATGCGCTATAACTCTGTTGTGATGTGAAGAAATACAAACATACTTTTACATTTCAAAAGATATTATATTTATATTTGAAATGTGAGATTTCTAGATTTTTTAATGAGCAAAAAAAACGAGTAGGATCTACATTGTTATTCATTTTAAATATTGGGAACATACTTTGAGAAAGAATATTGCTGCAAAATTATTAGTGGTCTATTGTTTAATCCCACCAGAATTGTTTATGCCTAAATAGATCTGGATTTCAATTATTATAACATGTTTTTGAAAATTTTTTTTTATTTATTTTCAGTTGTTAACCTACGAGCCATCGGAACGGCTCGGTTCCGGTAAAGACGGTATAGAGGAAATAAAACAACATCCATATTTTAAAAACATCGACTGGCAAAACGTATATAACTCGTGGATAGTCCCGGATTGATGGGATTTTGCCGAATTGATAGATGAGCAAAACTGTTGAAAGAAATTTTGTAGCCCATATTTGGGTTTCGTTTTGATATTTGATTGATTGAACAATTCCAATCAATTTTGGATTTACCAAAGTCATTGTTGAAAATCAAGGTTCCTGAAACCTACTAAAGACCAAACCAAAATCCTATTAATATGGGTTTAGTCATTTGTGATATAAAGACAACTTCTCAATGGTGACTGAAAAAGACTTAACAGTATTATAAATTATAATATAGGAGACAATTTAAAATATTATATTCAAAGAAATGAATTATTCTAACCAATTTCTTGTGAACTATAGAATCTGAAAATAAACCAAACAAAATTAACTAAAATTTGACTACACCAAAGTACAAAAATTACAATTTATATTGCATTTTTTTTTCTTCAAATTCAAAATAGAAAACCATAATTATAAACTAGATTTTTGTAAGTATTTATTTAAGGTCCTACTTATCAAAGTATTAAAATAAGTGTACTTTTAAAATAGAGCTTATAGTAATGGAATAGTGTGATATTTATTATCTGTAGATGTTATTATGATCTTTGTATAATCTGTATTTGTTTCGTTTGGCGGGAAATTCCAAAAATGTAGTCCTTAGTTTTTTAAGTATTTCGATAAATAAAAAGATGGAATTTAAACATTATGTTTAATTGAAGAGCGTGTGTGCCGAGCAGAAGTGTTAGAAGTGAAACTTCTTTGGCTTCAAAGATACCAGAATCGTTGCCTTACTCCATGGCGTGACGGTATTGCTATGACGCGACCTTGAAATCTTACTCTCAACGCGCCTAAAGAAGTTTCACTTCAAAAAAATTTTTGAAGTGAAACGTTACGCGTGACATTTTTCCGTTACGCGCTATCTTTTTCTTATCCCTACCACGCGTGATTCGACGTATTTCTGTAAAGTTGCATAGTAAATTATTTTTTGAAAAATAAGGTCATAAAGAAGTTTCACTTCTTACGTGTGTACACTAGTACACGCATACTTTTTTTTATTGAAATATCCATCTTAGATAAGTACTTTATACATAATGACTTGCATAGTTTGAGACTAGATAGCATTTTGCAAACTATAGTATACTGGAATAAAATTAATATACAGGGTGTCCCAAAAAGTAGTGATGAACGGAAGCTGGGAGGTAGAGGACCTAGAGAGCTATCCGAATCACCCCCATGTATGTTATGCGATTTTTCGTATTTTCGGAGTTATGACATTTTTTTCAATTTTTCATCTATCGCTGAGTACGATGAGATTTTTATTTATGGTGACGTGACTTATTGCGCTAGATGCTTGATTTTTTTTTGTGTGGTAAGCTGAAAGATAGGCCAATTCAGTATGGTAACATTTACTATCGTTAGATCTTCGAATGGAATAAAAAAAGAATTAAATGCCAAGAAAGATAAAATTACCCAGTATGTTCACAACTTCAAGGGCCCATAAAAAAATAAAATCACATAAAAAAAGTTTTCCATTTGGCTTTTAAAAACTCGCTCTATCTATCAGGTAGCTACCCTAAAAATTTCATTTTATTATTCAGAAGGCTTCAATCGAAAAATTGAAATCTAAATGTGGTAAGTGCAAAAATTTTATTAACATGATGATCATTAAAACCAAATTAAAACCCATAAATAGGTGTTTAATTACCAGAAATTTTTAAAATAACCCCGCTGTTGCTCAATGCAAGTGCGACATCACCGTAAAAAGTTGTCTTTTAAATGTCTGAATGCCCTTTTATCATTTTTAATGGTTTCTTCTGCTACTATGAATTTCCGGGTTATTTCGTCCAAATTGTAGCATTCTCTCAAGTAGCCGAGGTCTTTTTAGTATCCCCATTGAAACAAATCAATGGGGTTTAGGTCGAGGGACCGTGCAGGCCAGGCTTTAAGGCAGGCGTCACCAGCGCATGCGCAGGCTGCAACGACCAATCCATCTTTCAGGGTATCTTTGCCCTTTAGCCTGGCCTCGACGGTCCCCGGACATAAACCCTATTGATTTTTTTCCGTGGGGATACTACAAAGACGAGAGACTGCCACAATTTGAACGAAATAACCTGGAAATTCATAGTAGCAGAAGAAACCATTAAAAATGATAAAAGGGCATTCAGACATTTAAAAGACAACTTTTTACGGTGATGTCGCACTTGCACTGAGCAATAGCGGGGTCATTTTAAAAATTTCTGGTAATTAAACACCTTGTTATTGGTTTTAATTTGTTTTTATTAATCATCATGTTAATTCAATTTTTGCACTTACCTCATTTAGATTTCAATTTTTCGATTGAAGCCTTCTGAATAATAAAATGAAATTTTCAGGGTAGCTACCTGATAGATAGAGCAAGTTTTTAAAAGCCAAATGGAAAACTTTTTTTATGTGATTTTATTTTTTTACGGGCCCTTGAAGTGGAGAACATACTGGGTAATTTTATCTTTCTTGGCATTTTAATTCTTTTTTTTATTCCATTCAAAGATCTAACGATAGTAAATGTTACCATACTGAATTGGCCTATCTTTCAGCTTAGCACACAAAAAAAATCAAGCACCTTCCGCAATAATTGACGTCACCATGAGTGAAAATATCACCGTACTCGGCGATAGGTGAAAAATTGAAAAAAACGTCATAACTCCGAAAATACGAAAAATCGCATAACATACATGGGGGTGATTCGGATAGCCCTTTAGGTCCTCTACCTCCCAGCTTCCGTTCATCACTACTTTTTGGGACACCCTGTATGTTTGCTTTTGTAGTTTATGATATTAATTTTAGTATTGTCGGAATGCACTCACAATTAATGTTATTTTAGTAATAAGTAATAGTAGATGGTATAATATCAAGTGTGCAAGCTTAATTTATATATTTTTTATTGGTAAGAAATGTGTTTGTATATTAGTTAGTTTTTAAATGTAGAAAATTGTTTCGTAACAGAATTAGAACAGTTATGAATTATGAATCTTTAGTTTTAATTATCATTTGTTAAATTATAAAACATATATATAACATGTATTTTATGCATTCCTAAGGAAATATGTATGTTTCTACTTAATATATCAACTGGCTGAATTTACTTATGTGTGTATCTAGTCGTTATAGTTCTGTTTTTTAGGGTTCCGTAGCCAAAATGGCAAAAACGGAACCCTTATAGTTTCGTCATGTCCGTCTGTCCGTCTGTCCGTCTGTCCGTCTGTCACAGCCGATTTACTCGGAAACTATAAGTACTACAGTGATGAAATTTGATGGGAATATGTGTTGTATGAACCGCTACAAAAATATGACACTAAATAGTAAAAAAAAGAATTGGGGGTGGGGCCCCCCATACATGTAACTGAGGGATGAAATTTTTTTTTTCGATGTACATACCCGTGTGGGGTATCAATGGAAAGGTCTTTTAAAATGATATAAAGTTTTCTAAAAAACATTTTTCTTAAAGTGAACGGTTTTTGAGATATCAGCTCTCAAAGTCGTAAAAAGTATGTCCCCCCCCCTCTATTTTTATAACTACGGGGTATAAAATTCTAAAAAAAATAGAGGTGATGCATGCTAATTAACTCTTTCAACGATTTTTGGTTTGATCAAAGTATCTCTTATAGTTTTTGAGATAGGTTGATTTAACTGTAATTTATTATATTTGCTGCTACGGAACCCTTTGTGCGCGAGCCCGACTCGCACTTGGCCGGTTTTATTTTTTTTTACATTTATTGAAAAAAAAAATATATATATTTGTGCTAAATTTTAATTGATGTGGTTTAGTTATTGACATGTTTTATAACATAATAATATGAAAATTCGATCCATTGGATTAAATATAATGAATTTATATCGTATCTAATTATTGGGTATATCCAATTATGGAATGTTTTCGGAATTTTAATTTGTTCCTTAGTTTGGGACCAAACTTTTTAATCTGGCTCTTCTAGATGGCGGTATAAAATACTTTTTAACGTGATAACGTTTTTAAAATCGTTTTAGTCGGGTGACATGTTCAGAAACTTGTGTCACACCAAAACCTCACGAGCGCGATCGCAGGTATAACGAGAGAGAGACGGACCGATCTCCCGTCTCATCTCGAGCGCTGCCACCAATAAGACGTTATCACGTAAACATCTCGATCGTAAACCTACTTTACAAACAACCAATTTTTTTTCTTATAAAAATCTACACTTAAAACTACCTAACTAAGTACTTGCTAAGTATATCATAATTGTAATACACATGATATTTTTTCTCTTTTTTTATAAAATGTGTATAATAAAATAGCTGTTCGATGATCTCAAACCAATGGATTTTAGTATCTGTTGCAATTAAAATGTTTCTTTTTTATAATATGTAGTTTTGTTATAATATAATAATAATAATTTATTGAACTAGAACCTAGGTAGATCTGTAATGATTACATATAGCGACTGTCTGTATTTTTATATTATGTAAATCGTGTTTGTAGCACTGTTTAATAAATAATTTCAAATTTGTCTTTGTTTTATTATTATCCTTCTGGTTAAATTAATGACAGCGTAAGAACCTGGTAGCACATTTCTATACACAGGAACATTAATAATAAAGGATTAATGCTTTTTGTTTTTTTTTAACCGACAAAAACAAGAGGTTCTCAATTCGGTCGGTAATTTTTTTAATGCTATTTTTGTTTGATGTGGAATAATTTTTAATTGGTCCCATAATTTCTAAAAAGATTTGTTGAAGTGAAACTTCTTTATTTTTCTATTTATACTTATTGTGTTTGTTAAAATTACTTTTGAAAAAGAACACTAACAAGCATCTTAATTCAGATTCGTTTTTAATAATCTGAGCATAATAATCAAATAAATTTCCAAACTAAAGTAATTGTTAATAGACCACGTAGTTTTTAGCTAATTGCTTTTATGGATAAATTATTCAAAAAATAATTTAAAATCATAAAGTTGTCCTGATATTTTTAGCCTCTATTGGTCTACATTTGGAATTAAGCCGGATATATGGCAATTATTAAGCAAACAAGTTGAACAACGACGCAGTTATAAATAAGAAACAATGTTATGCAAAATACTTCTAAGAAAAAATTCAATGCATCATGGTTGACATAATTTATGTAAATTAAACTGCCAGTACGAATAAATCTTAGATTAATTTTAATTCCAACAAGGACCGCCATACAAACTGCAGTCTAAAGTACTTAATTGGCATTTTTGCATCAAATTATACTTATTCGATTTTATCTTAGTTCGTGCTCATTACAAGCTACGCACTTGTATTTCCATATAACTTGCATCATAATTGCAAAATAAATCTCCACGGAACAAGTATGGCATGCCATCTGAGGAGCGAGGCCGCATTTCTTCTAAGGTGATCAAGTCTTATTAAAAGTGTGCGTTACCCAGGCAAAATGTTTTGCTTTAGAGAGATGAGACTTAAACAAATAATTAGTGTATCATGAGGAGCAATTTGTTTACTAATAGCAAAATTTGTTTGAATTGTAGTTTTTAAGTTATTTAAGAAAAACAAATTTTGCTGGAGTAACGTTTGAAACGTTACCCAGGCAAAATCGTCTTTCAAAAATTAGTTTCAGCACGGAACCAAATACATGAATAGATAGCTTTTGTTGAGTAGTAAATGTTTATAAATAGCAAAATTTGTGTGTGGTATAATTCTTTAGTTATTTAAGATTTTGCTGCGGTAACGTTTTGGGATTTCCCAGATCTCGAAAACGGCTCAACGCAGAAGTTTGAAAAAAATACCAATAAAAGACCTTAATTTGTTTAAATTTGTTTAATCATTAGTTTTTGATTTGGTTGACGTAAACCAATGTAATTAAATGGTTTCAAAAATCAGAAGAAGCGGGTTTACATGTAAACCAATACACTTATAACCAAATAAACAGCTGTAAAAAATACCCGTGGTTCGACGCTTGTTTACAGCAGACATTTTAGATTTCATACTTTACACGCTATGAAGATAAAAACAAATTTGATTTATTTTAGACTGGTCGTACTTTAGCGATCGAATACGCAGTTCCCATAACATTAAGAAACATGGCATACTTTAAACAAATTAAAATGATTCATGAAAATTCTTTCCTGTTAATTTCAGCCTTGAATTACGGCTCTAATGAAAGTTATCTCAAAAACAAGAATATGTCAGCAATTCTCTAATAAGCCGACCAAATTGAAAAGGTCACGTAAAAGCGACTGCACCGTACGTACGGGTAATCTTCGCAAATTAGCAGCTTGGTAACCGATGTTTTGTACAGTTAAGCAGAAAAACGTTATTCGTGAAGCCGATTTTTTAATATTTTTTAAGTGCAGTACCATATTACACAATTTTTACTAGTTAATAAAAGTGTAATATCATAGTGTATAATTTATAGTGTGATTTAAAACAATACAAACATATATACATGTAGCTATATTTTTAGTACTTAATTGTCACAATGTGGTATTGAAATATGAGCTTTATGTCGTGTTACTTAGAGTGGATATTTCAACATTAAGTTAACCTTTTGAACGCCAATGACATCTATAGATGTCATGCGCAATCGTGCCCTGTGCGCCAACGACACCTATACATGCCAAGAAACAGATCATAGATAAATACAAAATAAACATATTAAACCTTTACTTTTACGTGTTTTATTTATACAGTTTATGAACTGAATCCCCAGTTATTACATAATTGTACACAGTAAACAAAATTGCCAAGTAGTTATTCAAATATTTGATGACAAAAAATAACTTAATCAATGGCTAAAAAAGCATGTTCTCTCGCGCCAATGACATGTATACGTGCCTACTAGTGATGTAGTGTAATATTCAAGTAACTTCATTAAAATTTCAGCGAAATTACTCTAATTCGCTTAATTTTTGTAATAACTACAAAAAAAATATATAAGCTTAGTCACTGAGAAAAAAGGTAAATACTACATTCTTTGGTATAATACCATATTGTCTATATTGTGGATATTGTTGATTTGAATATTTTCCTTTTCGCCAATCATGCGCATCCCTAGCACAGTATCGATATGCAATCCCTTCTGCGCCATTGACATGAATAGATGTCGGACTGGTGACGTCGTAAGCGCGTGCCGTGTTGTTAAGTGCGGAAAGTTGTAAAAATATTTTATCGAGTATTGCCGAGAGTGTGAGTGCCTCTATTAGAATATTCTTATGATACAAATTGTCGCTATGTCATATCAAAATATGGTAACCTACATATAATTAGTATTTGTAATAACTCAAGTATTAAACTAAATGATTGGAAAATAAATATGTAGTTTTAGAGCTATTACGCACTGTCGACCAGTCGCCGGCGACTGTGACTTACTATAGTTTAAATAGGGGCTTGCGCACTGTCGTCCAGGAGTAAGTCCAGTCGCCGGCGACTGGTCGACAGTGCGTAATAGCTCATAATGCAATTCCCTTTATTTAAAGGTAATAGTTGTTTTGATATTTACAAATAAACACTCCACAATAATACCTATAGTTCATATAAACTTAATAAATAAACTCGATAAGTTATAATAATATACAGCTACACATCCCTAATCAGAAGCGAGAGATTATAAAAAAAAGGATGGTTGCCCGCGCCATTGGCATGTATACATGCCAAAGGGGCGTAACTGATAGAGAATAGTGCTGTAACTTGCTGCAATTTTATATGTATTTTTGTATCTCAAAAGGTTGATTTTTTTTGTTGATAGTTGCTATTTAATGAGGTCTTAAGTTTTTACAGTAGGAGATGAGGTTAAATAAATATTATTTTTGTGTTATAAGCTGTTTATTCAAATATTCAGACGTGAATTATTATGTTTATCGATAACATTTTGGAATCCCTACTATTTTCAAGGTTATCTCATTGAATTTGTGGCTTGGCGTGGAGGGCACGGCGATGCGTTTTTGCTCTGGCGGTCAAAAGGTTAAAAGAAGGTTACGACGCTTTGACAATGATTGGTTCACGGGTTATCCACCTGTGGCAGTCACATATAATGTTAAAATATTCACTCTAAGTAACACGTAACAAAACTCAAAAATGTTGATGCTAAGGCAAAGCAATACATATAATTTGTATGAGACTGATTTTTTAAATAAAAATAATGAATCTTAACCATTTTATTATTTTAACTAACCTGACCAGAAAACTTTTGTATTCAACTGTACTAACAAAACATCTATATTATCCTGTTCATTTCAGATGGTTGCGCTTATGTATGGTGCGGTCGCATTTATGTGACCTTTTCAATTTGGTCGGCTCATTAGAGAATTGCTGACATAATCTTGTTTTTGAGATAACTTTCATTAGAGCCGTAATTCAAAGCTGCAATTAACAGGAAGGAATTTTCAGGAATCATTTTAATTTGTTTAAAGTATGCCATGTTTCTTAATGTTATGGGAACTGCGTATTTGATCGCTAAAGTACGACCAGTCTAAAATAAATCAAATTTGTTTTTATCTTCATAGCGTGTAAAGTATGAAATCTAAAATGTCTGCTGTAAACAAGCGTCGAACCACGGGTATTTTTTACAGCTGTTTATTTGGTTATAAGTGTATTGGTTTACTTGCAAACCCGTTTCTTCTGATTTTTGAAACCATTTAATTACATTGGTTTACGTCAACCAAATCAAAAACTAATGATTAAACAAATTTAAACAAATTGAGGTCTTTTATTGGTATTTTTTTCAAACTTCTGCGTTGAGCCGTTTTCGAGATCTGGGAAATCCCAAAACGTTACCGCAGCAAAATCTTAAATAACTAAAGAACTATACCACACACAAATTTTGCTATTTATAAACATTTACTACGCAACAAAAGCTATCTATTCATGTATTTGGTTCCGTGCTGAAACTAATTTTTGAAAGACGATTTTGCCTGGGTAACGTTTCAAACGTTACTCCAGCAAAATTTGTTTTTCTTAAATAACTTAAAAACTACAATTCAAACAAATTTTGCTATTAGTAAACAAATTGCTCCTCATGATACACTAATTATTTGTTTAAGTCTCATCTCTCTAAAGCAAAACATTTTGCCTGGGTAACGCACACTTATTAAAAACATATGGAAAAACTCTTATGCCCACCTCTATAAACTCCAATCTTCATTATCTCAAGGCAGGCTACGCGATTTCCAACTTTAGACCGCTTTGAGCTTTCGCAATGTTGAAACTAGATGGCATTACACGTTTTTGTTCTATTATGAAACTTAACTATAGATGATAAAATAAAAAATAGACTGCGGTAGAAAACGCTATTCGGTGCAACGCTAATTTTTCAATGGCTATGATATCAATATACTGTTCATACAATTAACTCATATTTTATTTAGTCGGCTAATACCTACAATCTCGAGAGAACGCTACACGACTATTGGACGTTGAAAACGAGTCTCAAGACAAGACAGTTGTCCATTTGACAGGGTGTTGACTCGATGTGTAAAGTGCGCATGCGTGGCTGACATATTATTTTAATTTATTGGTGTTTTCCCGCGGAAAATAACAAGTACAGAATAAATAAAAAAAAAGTTGTGAGAACATGTTTGAAGTTTTGTAAACAGAAAGTGTTTTGGAATTCTATACGTAAACATTGATCAAGTTCGTTCCCATCATTTGTTATTCGTTTTATTGTAATTCATGAATATTTTTGAGTTTTGTGAGTGAAGATTTATGTTTATTGGATTCTTATTTGATTGGTAAGTTCTTAGAAATTTAGTTAGATTTGTTTTAAAATTTAAACAGAATATTATACACACTAAATAAATGCGTAAAGCGTAGTTTATAAACGTTTCATACAAAAGCTTTTTAAAGTGGTATTTTACTTTCAAGAAAAACTTAAACTTAACAATCATTTTGTGAGTTAGGTACTGTCTTTTCTGGAATACGTACATACTATCTCGATGGAATACATTGAAGTAGCATTGCTAAAAATGCCCTATAAACAAGTTAAAACTTATTTGCACTAGGAAGTAGTGTAGTATCTACTACCTATCTATAATTATTTATTAGGTCGCTTTTTATAAATACATGCTGCTAAGTAGATATACTTACGGGAAATAAAAATTGTTCTGCTGTATAGGGAATTAAAATAAATAACGTAGCTGTAGGTAGGTAGGTGTTAAGTTTCCTATTATTTCACCTATCGTATGAAAATTGGGAAAACTTGCGGAGGAAAATTACAGTTTTATATTATCCGTTTTCAACATTTAATTAAGTAAATATTTCAAAATACACTACCAATACTATTTATATTAAATTATTAATAGCTGGTTATTTGAAGAATTTGTACTTTCTAATTTAAATTAAAGCACGACTCGTGAAGGTCGCAGGTTCTGAGCTGATTCATTATTTGAATCAGGATATTGTTAGAACCTTATAAGCCGTTACTATTTGCGTAGATTTTCAGGTTTTTGTTGTATGATTTGTTGATTTCTTAATATTTATAAATTACGATAGTATCTCTTATTTTTCAAACCAACTTATTAAAACTGTTTGTACTTTTTGTAACGATCGCGATTTTATGAAGCCATACTGCCAAATAAATAAAAATGGGTAACTATGAAACAATCTTTTAAAATTAAAAACATTACAATTAAAAATACAATGTTCGTATTTTTAATTAATAACACGATGTACAATTAACGTGAAATAAACTAAATTTTCCACTCCATAAACCATCTAGTACTCATATTATATTTACGTTAGTATGTAGTATGTACATTCAGAATTACGTAAAGCTAATTAGACGATTAAATAATTGTATGACAACACCTAACTTAAATAATTTAAAAATTATAATTCTTTTACGCTTCGCAAACACGGCAACACTGGCACTTTCTTACTTTTTTATAACTTTCTCGTTATGCAACCCATGTAAATTGCATTGTGGACACGCCTTAAATGTTATATAATCTGTGGTCGAAATAAATTATGCTAATTTAAAAAAATACTTACCTATATTCGAATGTGACGTTTGAATCGAAATATTTTGAATGGCTTGTGTTGCTATTGTTAAATAATTGACAACATGAAATCTTGTAGTTTAATAATTGACTATTGAGACATTCATTGAATTTTAGGACCCGGCTTTAAAGTGGTTACTGTCCGGTATTTCGACCCCTATAACTTTGATAAATAGAAATAAATATGATTAAAATGATTAAATATATTATCTATGCTTAAAATTCAAGAATATGTGGGTAGGCAAGGGAATGGGTAATTTCTAGACTTGTTTAACTTTAGTAGTTTCACATAAGTAATCTATATTCGGGAAAATTCAGTTTCTGAAACATTCTCTATTTAATTTATAATATCGAGAAGTGTCGACAAACTTTTCACCTTGAATATAATATTAAAAAAAATTCATTATAAAATTTCAACATTTTTATTTTTTAACCTTATTATTTTACTTTAAAAAAAATTTTTTGTAAAACGAACATTTTATACAATTAAATCTCACTTTAAGCTTCAAGGTTGACTTATACCATCTTACCTATAGGCTATACTTACTTACAAAAAAATCATATCAGAACATAATTTATTCATTCAACACAACCATCGACCACCCATCCCTAGTCCACTGGTAGCGACGCTTAACCACGTAATCTAAGATAACAGAATGATGAGAAAATGCACGTTCCTCCACGCACACCGTACGTGCTTGTGACGATTTCACTGTTACGACTTACATGCTGAATCAACAATCGATGGCTGTGTAACAGTGTGAATTTATGCCATTTTGATAGTTTGAAATGTAGAGAAACATTTTATTTAAATCAATGTAGGTATTTACCATTCTATCAAGTGTACAGATTCGCAAATAAATGGTAGGTTTAAAGATGCACCATAGATATTATAATAAAACTAGCTGACACAAACCTTACGATTATTATTTAGGGTTATAAAAAATGTATGGTGACTGATTTACACGTTTATCCAATATACACAAAATTTCATGAGAATTGGTCGAGCCATTTTGAAGATGTTTAATTACACGAAAATTTTATTACATACATACCTACCAATACATATACCAAATTATACATTTTATAATTATTTGTTAATCTTCCTGAAACTCGATAATACTGTTGAATTCGGTTTTTGTGATTGTACCTATCGGAAAACTGCTTTTTCAATAAATACATATTTATATAATTCGTATATTACGTCTTTATTTATTCAGTTTTGCTTTGGCATCAAATAATAATTATCATCACTACATAGTATAAAACAAAGTCGCATTCTCTGTCCCTATTTCCCTATGTCCCTATGTCCCTTTGTACGCTTAAATCTTTGAAACTACGCAACGGATTTTGATGCCGTTTTTTTTAATAGATAGAGTGATTCAAGAGGAAGGTTTATATGTATAATAACATCCATTAAATAGTGGAGAAGTACTGTTATTTTTGAGGTTTCTAATGTGATGTCGTAAATAATTACATTTTATCCGCTTACATTGCAAACGCAGGCTGAACCCTACGAGTTTTATCAAAATAATGTACTAAGTATTGTACACATTGAAAAGGTCTACAGAAAAGTCCGCGATGGCATATGTCTATCTCTTATGGATAACCCACAATAACTTTTTTTTGTCATTTACTTTTTACGACAAATAATGGCTAATTTTCGAAGCGATTTTAACCAATACAGCATTAATCCTTAACCAATTAAATACCTTGAATACATTGTTCATTTAATATAGATCTATATGGCCCTTTACACCGTATGATTTAAGTGAATATTTTCGAAGATATTACAGATTTAAAAATTGCGGGGCGTACCGTTTGCGGCGATACCGGCCGGCCGGGCCGCTATGTTTTTATATACAACGTTAAAAGTTTTTCTGTAGTGTATTTAGTATCAGCATTGCACCCGTGCGAAGCCGGGGCGGGTCGCTAGTTATTTATAAATTGTCTCTGCTTTACATATACAGGGTGTAATCGTTAAGTGTGCACAGGCGATTATTCCGTAACTATTACAGATATCAAAAAACTTTTAACTGATATTGAAAGTACTTAACCCAATGAGTAAAATGGCCATAATAAATTTTTAAAAATAAAACGAGAAATATCTAAAAAGTTCACTTGAAACCCTCCCATACATTTAGTATGAGATATGACTAATGACTATCCCATGTACATGAGTTGATCCAAAAGTAATTATAATCAATATTAAACCAGGTCATTAGTCATTACAGTTAAAATATTTCGCTAGATTCTAACTAGATAATATACTTCGATATTTTTTTTCCAAAACTTAGAAAAAAAAAACTTTGACTTCATCCGTAAAAACCCCTCAACGCGGCCATCTTTTCGCTATCGTCTTAAAATTTTTTGCTAAGACGGTGTTTTTTGTGCCGAGGAAAGAGATAGAAATAACTAGGAGCTAGATCTAACAAACAGGGTGGGTGTTCAAGCATTTGGAATGCCGATTTTTGAATGGCAGCCATTGCAACTGACGCTTTGTGATCAATTGCTTGATCACCAAGACCACGGCGCCCCAAAAAACTGCCGCTTTAATCTATCCCACTAATTTTCACTTTGAATTTCTTTATCGTCACTTTGGAAGCTCGCATCCAGGCCATTAATTGTTTCTTGGTTTCAGCATAAACATGGTGAACCCGGGTAACGTCCATGGTCACAAAATAATCGTGCCAAAAAATTATCCTGATCTCATTAAGAATTTAGAAATTCACCCTCTAAATGTCGAATTGTTGTTTCTTCTTTTTGTCGGCAAAAATTCTGGCACGCACGGTTCACATTCAAATTAATGTAAATACTTGGAAACGTGGCCTATTGATATGATTTTTTTGTGATAACTTAGTGAGTACATGAGCAAGCAAAAAACAGTTATTTTATATTTTTATGTACACAGGAAATACCCAATTATCATTACTTTTGGATCAACCTAGTACATTTAATATGAAAGATTTTAGCTTTTTCTTTCTTTTTTTGGTTTTCTGCTTAAATTACTTCGCAAATTTGAAACTGCAAATAGAGCTCCTCATTGTATTGCACAATGAGGACGACACTTCGATAATCTGCTATGAATACAAAATGTATGGGAAATAAAATGTATGGGAGCGTTTAATGTAACATTTTTGGATATTTCTCGTTTTATTTTCAAAAATTTATTATGGCCATTTTACTCATTAGGTTAAGTACTTTCGATATCAGTTTAAAGTTTTTTGATATATTCAATAGTTACGGAATAATCGCCTGTGCACACTTAACGATTACACCCTGTATATAACTTTAGATCTAGGTAAGGACAGGTAATTTACTAACATGAAATCTTGATAGAAGCCAAGAGTTTTGATAAGATTGCTCAATTTTGTGTGTCAATTTGAGCTTCTTTTTTGAAGTGAGTAAAGCAAACATAATGTTCACTTTGGGGTCCATCACGTAAGATTGATTTTGGTCGTTTTGTTACGTAATATTATTAATAATAATTTCTAATTTCACGTCAAATTATTATCGCATTATGAAATGAGTGTACCATGTCTAATAATAATTTAATTATGTAATGAAAAAATACGGTAAAAGTATTTAAGACGTAATAGAATTAAAATAATCATAGTTATTATAAAGCAAAGTAGGACGAATAATCTAATAATACCACTAATATTGTACTCTCTATTCACAAGGACTGCTTTAGAAGCAAAAAATGTTCGTAGAAATAGTTAATTAGTAAACAAGCTCTTATTTTTGTGTGAGTTAAATGATCACATTTTTTGTACTCGTATTCTTGTTGTAGGAAAAATTTGCAATCATTTAATTAAATGCTATCTATGAACGGATTTAAGACGATAAATAATAATATCATCGATCCCGATACGATTCCTAACATTTCAATCATAAATCTTGTATCTGTGAAACATAAGGAACCATTCCCTTTTTTGTTAAAAGTTAAATTGTAATAAACACGATTGCCTTTATGAAATAAGTAGCAATGCTTAAGCAAATATCATTAATTAGCACCCGTAATTATGTTTTCTATTTAGTAAAAACGTAAACACGGGTCACTTTTTCTTTTACGTAACGAACTTTGCAATCCATTCGATTGTTTGCCGTGGGAGTGTGAGAATGTTTGCTTTGACGGTCAAATGGCTATAAGTAGATATGATTTTTAACAATTTTTAATAGCATTCGAATGTTTTAAAAGTATGTATTTTTAAAGAATGGAAAAAAAATGGATCACGAGGCGGGCCGCGGGATTCAGGCGAAAGACGCAGGTTCGTATCCCGCCTCGTGATCGAATTTTGTCTATATTCTTTAAATTTAAATAAGTGTTTAGTGAATATTTATTAATTATATGATTATCTTACTACTTATATTTATCATACTCACGACTTCACGAGTATAAAGCACAGATAAATACAGTATCTTACTTGGAAGAGTAGGCAGGTTCGCAATAAACATGTGTAATTTATTATTTATCCATCCTTATAAACTTTCTCGTTTATAATACTAGAAGGATGTAGAAAGTAGGATAAGTCTAGACTAGATTGGTAGGATAAGTGTTGTAAATATTTATACTGTGAGATTTTGTAGTATCGAGATGGGCTTCTGCAAATGCAAATTATTTAACAAATCTAAGAATATAATTAATTTTTGAATATTATAATTATATATTTTGAATTATTATAATTTTAAATATCAATAAAAGTAGTAAAAAGCCAACATCACGCGGTGTTCCCAG
Source organism: Colias eurytheme (assembly GCF_061535395.1). Classification (NCBI taxonomy): domain Eukaryota; kingdom Metazoa; phylum Arthropoda; class Insecta; order Lepidoptera; family Pieridae; genus Colias; species Colias eurytheme. Next base: position 470,237 of record NC_143001.1, read on the forward strand.
GCGGTCACCCATCCAAGTACTGACCGCGCCCGACGTTGCTTAACTTCGGTGATCGGACGAGAACCGGTGTATTCAACGTGGTATGGACGTTGGCAAGCGTGTATTCGAAATTATCGAATGTATAATAATTAATTAATTCTATGTACCTATATTATATGATATATCCTTATTCAATTTGGGAAATAACATCTATATATTAGAGATATCTTCTGTTGTAAACAATTCATCAAAACAACAATAGACCGAGATAGCGATAGTGTATTGTTCTATAAATTGCTCGTCATGGTTCTGCCCACAATAGGCAGGATAAGGCCAATCTCATAAGAGAATGGTTAACGTTTTTAGAAAAACAATATCCTAGTTCTTTATGTCTTGCCTTGAGGCAGGTGAGGAAACGTATGTTTAAAACTTAGGATATTCATACGAATTACAACCATGATGTGCGTTCTTTAAAAAGGTAAGTTGGTATACTATTTCCCATCTTATTTACCTTCAGTCTTCACGTAGAGTCGTAGAATATTCTATGTATGATGTTCAAGATCAATATCATACATAGATATATATAGATAGTAGGTACCATGCATCCATTTTATATGTTCGTATAGATGTATTTCATGCGTAGGTAGTAGGTACATAGTTTAAAGTTCATATAATACATATAAGATATGAGGGAAGATGTCTCAGCTTCGATTTAGGAAAGAATAAAATTTCTCATGAGATTTTACTTAAATTTCTTACTCATTTTTATTCTGTGCTGTATTATAGACCTTTTTGGTCGTACCTACACCAATCTTTCAGACAGTATAGGATCTTCCATATTATTATAAAATCGTATATTATATATTATGAAAGAGATGCATAATTAAATAATATATCTTCCAAATCTTTAAATTTCTGTAACTAAAGTTACCATATAAATAGTTATTTGTCGTTTAATTTAAACGTAAATAAATAACGAACTGTAAGCCACAAAATCGATACATCATAGACAATCTCCAACCGCTGCCGTAATGTCATACTGTGTGTTTTGTAACATTATCTTTGCGGGGTTAAAAGCCTGTATTTATTTTAAACTTCGTGAAATTTTATATTTAATAATATCTAGCGTTTAATATTATCTAAGTTGGTACCTACCTATTCTAAAATTATAAGGATGTAATAAAATGTTTACTAAGTTATTTCTCAATTTAGGCACCGTTTATTATTCAAAAAACCTTGAACATACACCTAATGCATTAAAAACAAAAAGTTTATTACATTTTGTAAATACGTACCTATTACGTTCAGTGTAAATTTACAGTTATCACTTTTAATTTCAATGTTATTCTAAAATCGTAGACGTTAATCTACACTCATAAATATATGACTTTAATTATTATGTTGCACAAATGTTAAACGAGCGTAATTATACGAAGGTAGCCATTAAAAACTAGATCAAAACTTGTGGATGACTAATCGTAAGGAAAATCGGCCAATGTCAACCGAGCTGTTGGAATTTCCTCCATTTGTGATTTGTTGCTTTTAATTACAGGACATTTAGATTTATTCAATATTAAGATAAATAAAGGACTTTATTTAGCGTTTGTCAGTTCCTTAATCTTACAATTGCACAAATTAAATTTATATAAAGTGGTCAAACATCTACTGCAATTGTTATCCTTAACTACTTGCGCCCCGCAGTTTCATCCGCGTATCTCCGCTCCTGTTGGTCTTAGCGTTTAGCCTTCTTCGATAAATAGGCTATCTAACACCGAACGAATTTATCAAATCGGTCCAGCAGTTTCTGAGATAAGCGCGTGAACAAACAAACAGAGTCTTCAGCTTTATAATATTAGTAAAAGATATACTGTCATGGACTCATGGTATGAAAATGTGGAGAGAATATACACTTACTAGTAATTGTTAAACATCTTGGATATAAAACCTGTCGGATTTATTGTATACTTTATCTGTTTATTTTAAGATAATAATCATTTAAATGTTTTGAATATTATAATCCCTTCCGAGACAGAACACTCTCATTTCTTAAAAGTTGTATGACTTGCGTTTATTCATGTAAGTCCCTAATGTGTGTAATAAATATTAATGTTTTAACACTTAATCACCGTGCTAATCACACAAAACTTAATCTATTATATATGAATATTTAAGTAATTTTTCTCATAAAACGAACCAGTATTTTTATTAGCGTTAATTATCGTATAAGGTTAGATATTTGTTACATTCTCTCCATAAAAATGTTCACGTGAAGTTATTTAGTAACTGGTTACAACACTAGTTTATTAGCACATTACGTTATGTGCTTTTCTTGTTGCTTTTTAGTTTTTATACCTACATAATATAGTCGCTGTCACCTATAACTTCTCTATAAAAACCATAAAAACGTGAGTGAGAATGTAACTTCAACATGATGAAATTGTTTTTTTTCTTTGGTATACCTAACCCTGTACCATTCCACAGATTACTAAATAGTTTTATGTGTATACTAGCAATGCCCTGCGGTTTCACCCGCATAGATAGCGATATCGTTACAGTGAAAATTCTACTACAGGTCGGACTGTGGGTTTAATTTTTAATCACATGAAAATCACCTTTATCCCGTCCCGCACTACGGCCTTTTTTTTTTTAGTGGGGAATCTTTCATAGATACCCACGGCCTCCGGGGGAGGGGCCGTGGGTTATGTCGGATTCCTACCGACCAAAACCCCACTGTGTTCCGTCAAGACGCATATTGGTAGAATTCCTCCGTGACCCCCGCACTACGGCCTGCTCGAACAGTATACCTACTATTTTCTGTAGATTGACACTTTTAAAAATTCGTTATATCTTTTGAATGGAATATCCAATTCTTTTCATTTAAAAAGTATTTTGCTGGTATTGAAACAGTCTATAATAAAACATCATTTAATGGGATAAGGATTAATATATGTGTATGGATAACATGGTTTGATTACTGTCGGCACTTCTATTTACTTTGAAAACGTAAAAAAGTTGTTGTAGTAACATAACTACTGAAGATGGACATATGGTATCGCGGACTTTCTTGTAGATATTGATCCATTCTATAATACCGTAGAACATTTTTTTGTTCTATCTTCAATAGATTCCGCAGCGCACGCGATGACAGAAGTTTTATTGAGGATTTTTTTACACCTTGGGTTACATTATTGCATTTTTGGTAAGGATCTCTAATTTTTTTGAAAATGCAATATAGCCTATGTTGCTCAGTAAAGATGCAGTTTTCTAATGGTGAAAGAATTTTTGAAATCGGTCCAGTAGTTTTTGCGTGAAAACCATACATACATACATACATACATACATACTTACAAACTTTTCCTCTTTATAATATTAGTATAGATGTATTACCTACCTAATCAGTAATCACTAACCGTAGTGGAATTATTTACATTTATTTTTATAAAGTATGCTAGAACATAACCAGGCTTCGAATTATATCAATTTTCCGAAAAAATACTGCAAGTTATATTCAAATAAATGTCCTCTTTATATAATACACTATATTCAATATAATACACTCTACATTTAACAAAATAAACCTTTCACGCATAAAATCAGCAGTATAATCTCTTCACTACATAAGAATCTTCAAGCCACACATAGTATTATCACGGTAATAATATCTACCATGGTATACAATATACATTATCTGTGGTAGTACGAACATAAGAATCTCCAAGCCACATCACGAGTAGGTACATAGCACGTATTATGTTATGATATAGCACATTAGATGACCGGTCTGGACCGCATGCCAGCTAATCTTGCGTCACTGATCTGCTTAGGGCTGTCACTGAGATGCAAATAAAGCTTTTTTAACGTTATTTCAATATTGACATAATATTATGCAGCTATGAATAACGAACGACTCTTTATTGGTATAATGCGAAGCGCTTTTAGAATGTGTAAGAAATAAGAAGATTAATCGACTTAAAATTTGTATAACAAGCCATTCTAACACGAAGAAACATTGGTACATAATTTTACTTCGTATTTATTTTGTTGGTATTGATGAATTTAGAATTAAGTTGAAGGGCTACAAAAAGTTGACTAAATTGAAATTACAAATAATTTCTAATTTCAATTTATTTTCGTAATAATAAAATAGTAGCTCTACAAAGAAATGCTGACAACCCTACGCATCTTACGAGCTCGAGCGTACCATTATCACATTTTTAGTTGGAGCAAAGCAAAGAGGTATGAATTAAACAACCTTAGGTATAATTTATAAACGATCACCTTGTTGAGTACCTATAGGTAGGTATAGTTAAGTGTTTAGCGTAATTGTCGTATCTAGAAGGTCCAATGTTTGTTTCCATTTGTTCGGTAACTGTGAGGCGTTATAAAATAACATACATACGGTTGCATAGCATACAAATGCATAATATTACGTCGTCTCTTCATAAGATATAGGTAGCAATCTGCAATTACATTATAATAGAGAATCTACAATAACTTATGTAGTGAGTTAATTCTATTTGAGAATTCGATTGCACACACGTAAGAATTTTTATTATTTTTTATTCAAAACATATTTGAGATCAAAGCTGTATTTACGATAATGGTAAATAATAAATATTGTTGTTGCTAATAACATAAAACAAAAAATTATTATGGTTGAATAAGTTTGCAGTTATTTGTCGCTTTCTCCATAAGTATATTCAATGAAATGACGGTCCAAGTAGTATTTTGTAAAAGATCGCAAGTGAAATTAATCTGAGCAAAAAACAGCGGACGACGTCCGCGTCGCGGGCAAAAACTAGTTTATATTTAAGAGTAAACGTTGAAGTTTCACAACATGGTCTTGTAAGGAAACATTACTGAATACAAAAACTGGTTCGGTTGAAACTCAATTTATAGTTGCAACTTGCAACAAGTGTATAGGAAATAATTTATTTCTGTTTGCAAAATTATGTACTACGGTGTTTTATAAGTTATAACCTGGCTGTTTACCCTGGCTTTGTTTGGATTATGATGATGGGATAAAAACATTTAAGAAAGCCTGTGTCACTCAGAAATAATGTAGATAGAAATTTTATAAGAGAATAAACAATTTTGAGTTAATTGAATACAAACTAGAAGTCCTATTACAATCTCTTTTTAAAATGAAGTGTTGAAGTTTCATTTATTACGTACTTCTAATGGAGTAAGATGTTACTTCTTGATGATTGTATAATAAAGAGGTAGGTACAGAATATATTAAATTACAAAATTCAGTTTATTTCATTCATAATCGTTCCAATGGTCGAGTGTTAAACGCGCATAAAGCTCAGCTTGAAGTTAATTCAAATACAAATAATATTAACTTAACATTTATATTACAAGCACAAGAACAATATATTATATGCTTACTAAGATATATTAGTGATAATATATTTTTTAAGATTGCGTTTGATTAAAGACTTTCTTGGGAAATTACTTATTAATTACTAAAGTAAGCAGAAATTGAGATGTATTCTAGCAAAATAGCACGTTAGACACGTACTTCTTTGGTTTCCTTGTTAAATGAGTTTTAAGTAAAACAATTTACAATTTCAGTCTTTTATAAAATAAAATAAACTGTTAATGTTAAATGAAGATTGTTCATAAGACTACACACACTGCACGGCACAATATTATGTACCATTGAAACCCCCTCTAACCTTCGCTTATTGCTAATCGACCTAAACTAGTACAAATATACAAACTAATGCAATAAGTCAATAGTATCGATGGTGTAACTCATTTCTAACGAGTGTCACACGTAATTCTTCACAACTCAACCCATGCCGTGCAACCGGTCTGGACCGCATGCCAGCTAATCTTGCGTCACTGATCTGCTTAGGGCTGTCACTGAGATGCAAATAAAGCTTTTTTAACGTTATTTCAATATTGACATAATATTATGCAGCTATGAATAACGAACGACTCTTTATTGGTATAATGCGAAGCGCTTTTAGAATGTGTAAGAAATAAGAAGATTAATCGACTTAAAATTTGTATAACAAGCCATTCTAACACGAAGAAACATTGGTACATAATTTTACTTCGTATTTATTTTGTTGGTATTGATGAATTTAGAATTAAGTTGAAGGGCTACAAAAAGTTGACTAAATTGAAATTACAAATAATTTCTAATTTCAATTTATTTTCGTAATAATAAAATAGTAGCTCTACAAAGAAATGCTGACAACCCTACGCATCTTACGAGCTCGAGCGTACCATTATCACATTTTTAGTTGGAGCAAAGCAAAGAGGTATGAATTAAACAACCTTAGGTATAATTTATAAACGATCACCTTGTTGAGTACCTATAGGTAGGTATAGTTAAGTGTTTAGCGTAATTGTCGTATCTAGAAGGTCCAATGTTTGTTTCCATTTGTTCGGTAACTGTGAGGCGTTATAAAATAACATACATACGGTTGCATAGCATACAAATGCATAATATTACGTCGTCTCTTCATAAGATATAGGTAGCAATCTGCAATTACATTATAATAGAGAATCTACAATAACTTATGTAGTGAGTTAATTCTATTTGAGAATTCGATTGCACACACGTAAGAATTTTTATTATTTTTTATTCAAAACATATTTGAGATCAAAGCTGTATTTACGATAATGGTAAATAATAAATATTGTTGTTGCTAATAACATAAAACAAAAAATTATTATGGTTGAATAAGTTTGCAGTTATTTGTCGCTTTCTCCATAAGTATATTCAATGAAATGACGGTCCAAGTAGTATTTTGTAAAAGATCGCAAGTGAAATTAATCTGAGCAAAAAACAGCGGACGACGTCCGCGTCGCGGGCAAAAACTAGTTTATATTTAAGAGTAAACGTTGAAGTTTCACAACATGGTCTTGTAAGGAAACATTACTGAATACAAAAACTGGTTCGGTTGAAACTCAATTTATAGTTGCAACTTGCAACAAGTGTATAGGAAATAATTTATTTCTGTTTGCAAAATTATGTACTACGGTGTTTTATAAGTTATAACCTGGCTGTTTACCCTGGCTTTGTTTGGATTATGATGATGGGATAAAAACATTTAAGAAAGCCTGTGTCACTCAGAAATAATGTAGATAGAAATTTTATAAGAGAATAAACAATTTTGAGTTAATTGAATACAAACTAGAAGTCCTATTACAATCTCTTTTTAAAATGAAGTGTTGAAGTTTCATTTATTACGTACTTCTAATGGAGTAAGATGTTACTTCTTGATGATTGTATAATAAAGAGGTAGGTACAGAATATATTAAATTACAAAATTCAGTTTATTTCATTCATAATCGTTCCAATGGTCGAGTGTTAAACGCGCATAAAGCTCAGCTTGAAGTTAATTCAAATACAAATAATATTAACTTAACATTTATATTACAAGCACAAGAACAATATATTATATGCTTACTAAGATATATTAGTGATAATATATTTTTTAAGATTGCGTTTGATTAAAGACTTTCTTGGGAAATTACTTATTAATTACTAAAGTAAGCAGAAATTGAGATGTATTCTAGCAAAATAGCACGTTAGACACGTACTTCTTTGGTTTCCTTGTTAAATGAGTTTTAAGTAAAACAATTTACAATTTCAGTCTTTTATAAAATAAAATAAACTGTTAATGTTAAATGAAGATTGTTCATAAGACTACACACACTGCACGGCACAATATTATGTACCATTGAAACCCCCTCTAACCTTCGCTTATTGCTAATCGACCTAAACTAGTACAAATATACAAACTAATGCAATAAGTCAATAGTATCGATGGTGTAACTCATTTCTAACGAGTGTCACACGTAATTCTTCACAACTCAACCCACATATGGACATTAGCAAAATCCTCACGACAGTGTCATTGAATAGCCTTGTTCTCGAAATGTGTTATAGAAATCACTACGAAATCGGTAATAACTAATAAGGTTAAATCTATATGATTTAAACCAAGATGTTTTTTAAAAATATTAGATAACGTTGTTTTTGTTCCATAATGGCAGAATTCAGGTAATTGCCTGACTCGTGTAACGAGCGAGCAATGTTATCGGTTTTATAAGTGAAAAAGCGCTGCTTATAAAACGTCTGTTGTTGTTTTAAAATATAATATTTGTTGGTACTTAAATAAGCTGTCTATCTTTTAAAAGGTTTAATATTTTACGAACATTACAACGAAAACGGTAAGGCTAAATGCATATAAGTTGTTAAGTAATAGTAGTCTAACACACACCACTCTCTTGCTTACTTATCTCCAGATAAAAAAATCTTACAAAAAAACGCTCTGTTGCGATCTGACAAATAGACAAATAAACAAGCACATATATATTATAATGATTAAAAGGGCGATCCATTCATAACTATACATACCAGAAAACAATCCGTAATAAATTCATATAAAATAACCCAACATTACAATCTAAATACATGGTGTTCAAAAAATGACTTAATTGAAATTTCAAATTACAATAACATACTTCCGTCATCTACATTACAAAGTAATCAATAACAAAAGAGGCAATGTACAATCGCTATATCTCACCTTGGGCACAGATAATATAATAATATAGATAGTACCTTGGTTGTTTTGACAACATAATACAAGTGTACATGTTTAGATAATTTATGCAAGATTATTGTCATGTGCATTGAGTTGTGTCAATTGTAATGTAGCCATGGATATTGTGAGCTTTCTTATCAATAATGTACGGGTTATTTCAATATGACTTAGGGTCAAAACAAGTTTTAGAATCAGGTATTGAGTATAGTTCGAGGTAGAATGGAGACGTGATGATAATATCCTATATGTTACATTTACGTTGAATGTTTTTGTTTTAATTAAGAAATTACTTAATCAATTATTATGTACCTATTTTTGTCATTGCAGACGAGTACTTAATCGCCTTTTATAGCATTGGCTTAGCTTTTATGGCGTTTATAGCGACATTTATGGTTACAATTTACAATTCGCGGAGCTTATAAACTTTGTGCATACATAACAATTTAAAATAATTAAAAGTATATGAATAACAATATTTGAGTAGGAAACTATCAGTAGAGACACTATAAAATATTTCATATAATTTAAATATTAACAAACATCCTGTATAACAGCAGTAGATATAGCACAAGGTATTGATCGGTATGTTAAGTTGATGTGAGTGCAAGTCGGCCGAGGTCGGTCTAACCTCACATACAAATGGCCGTTTATGTCAAGTGTACGAACCCATGTGAAATAACATCATCCTGTAATCGAAAAGCTTATACCTTATTTATTAGGTATTAACACTTTTTGGCACCACATTATTAAGAAAACATAATAATATTATAATGACGGTCTTACTATCGCTGGCAACATCTTACTAGCTAATAAAAAAAAACTATAATGCATATTTAAAAAATTTCTATAGGTACATAAATTATGCATAAACATCCAAAAGAGCCAAAAATACCCATATCTATCCGTTAAAAAATCAAAATGGTTTTTAAAACATATAAATTAAAAAATCAAGTCTCGAATAACTTCAAAATAAAGCTATAACGTGCCATCACTATAAATGATAGCCACAAATCAACGTCTATACCTGAACAGAATTACGTCATTTAAGGTTCAATCAATGTGGGCGTAAGTGCGATCATATGCAGACAAAAACCATACAATAATTTACGTTCCATACATAGCGTAATTTAGATGTTGTCTGTTGAGATCTATTATGTTTTTTAGGCATATTTTAGAAGGGTAAACCCATTACATAAGTTATTATGGAGATTCATCAAGTAATCAAGTATAATAATTTAAAAAAGAATATACATTTTATTTTTTACGCACGTATCTACGTAACTTTGGTTGCCAAATAGTCGAAGTCGTCGTTGCCAAATAATCGATGTAAAAAGTACCAAATCATGCGCAAAAGAGTTTTAAATTATTAATACATTTTTTATATCTAAATCAGTCAGAAATACATTTACAAACTTCTGACAAGTAAAGACGTAAAAAAGTTCTCCGGAGAAAAACTGACATCAACCATATTTGGAGTTAAAATATTATCAATTATATGTAAAAATAATCAATACCTACTAAGTATTTAATAAGGTAAAATTATAAAAAAATGTATGCCTATACCTATAGCCCATATTTGGCAAGGTAATTAAAAGGCAAAGTGCGCTAGAATGCCAACTATGTAACTGTATTTTGTATATGGTAACACCCGTTTATAGAATATAATTTTATTCATTTGTGAATACTATGAGTCATTGTGATCTATCTATATTTTATTAATAAAAATTATTTGTAAAAAAGAAAGGTTATATTCTGCAAAAGAGCTTCTGTAAAACTACCAATTACTATGGTAGGTATATAAGTATGAAGATATATTTACTTGACAAATCGCATGCTGAATCTGTTTAAAAAAAACATAAATTATGAAGACATAAATATTATACATATTGATGTTTTAATGATAATAAAGTTAACTCGTTGACAATTTTTGAGATTTATATCAATATAGTATTGAACTTCATTATAATAGGCCTACAGGTAAATTAGCTTGGAGAAATTTTTGCGTTTGTAGTAGTGTATGGTCAGCAAATAAAATAAAACAACATTTTATTTTTAGTTTTTATTTTATATATATATAAGGGATTTTAAATTAAACTATATGTGTTTCTCCTCTGAAAAAGATGAGACTTTATTTTAATATTTGCACATTTAACATACGTATAACTTTTACATTAACTAGACCGGGAGATATTGACACAAAATTTCGAGTCATTTGTAACAGGATGGCGGTTCTACAGGGGTCTTAGTACGCAATGACAAAAAGAAAAACGATGGTGTGAACGCTGGTACCGGCGGCTTAGTCACGTAGGCGTTAGTCGAACTCGTCGGAAAAATAGCGAAGTCAAACAATTTGTAACACAAAAATTTTAGAATTTACCGATAGCCCATAAAAAAGAAGTAGGCGGTAGTGTCATGCCATACTTTTCCGGTGTGACTTACAGCCCGCCATACCGACGCGAATGTGTTGATTTAAAAAAAAACAATTCAACCATTTGTACCAGGCTAACTTTTGCACAGGTAACCATCGTCGTGCAGCCATTTACGAAAATCGCCATGCCATACTTTTCGGACGATTCCAAATGGTCGCCATACCGCCGAAAATCTGCAAATTTTTTTTTTCGCCGAACCATTTGTACCACCCTAAATTTTTTTTTCAACAACTCCTGAATGATTATAAATAGAAGTGTGATAATGCCATACCTGTGGGAGGTGGCGAATGTGTATAAGATTTTTTTTTATTGTAAGATTTTATTCGTATTTTGAACGATTAGTAACAGTATGGCACTAATTTTTCCTGTAAGTTTGAGGTTCAACGAATATAAATACAAAATTTCAAAGATCTAGGTGGTGGAAATCTTCACTTATATAAATTAATACTAAATTAATTTTTTAAGTATGGCAGCACTTTTTCCCCCTACTAGAAGTATGGTAAATATAATAATGGTCACATTTTATCAAATACTCTCCAAAAATCCAAATGCAATACTGGTACAAAAAGTTTGGCGAAAAAAAAAATTTTTGCAGATTTTCGGCGGTATGGCGACCATTTGGAATCGTCCGAAAAGTATGGCATGGCGATTTTCGTAAATAGCTGCACGACGATGGTTACCTGTGCAAAAGTTAGCCTGGTACAAATGGTTGAATTGTTTTTTTTTTAATCAACACATTCGCGTCGGTATGGCGGGCTGTAAGTCACACCGGAAAAGTATGGCATGACACTACCGCCTACTTCTTTTTTATGGGCTATCGGTAAATTCTAAAATTTTTGTGTTACAAATCGTTTGACTTTCGCTATTTTTCCGACGAGTTCGACTAACGCCTACGCGACTAAGCCGCCGGTACCAGTGTTCACACCATCGTTTTGCACGCCTCATAAGCGAAGCGTTGAGGTGGGTACTACTGTCACTTCGCGCAAAACATCTGATTTTTCAAACTTAAAATGTCTTTATGTATCATACATTGCACTTGTAAGATAATACATACACACACATATTAAGAAAAAACACTATTTTTAACATTCATGATATTTTTGATGTCATTTTTGTTATTTAAACTAGTTAAAAAACAGTTTAAAAAAGTTCTGTCTTGGACGTCCGTGTGTCTGTATGTGCGGAGGATTTTCTTGTTAACACGATAGCGACCGAAATACTTTACTAATCGAGTCTTTTTTTTTCTCTTACGCTTGAGTATGCTCAGGAATAGAACCCTTTTATTTTTCAGGGTCTGATTCGATGTGGTTTAATTGTTATTAAATAAACAAAAATAATAATTAATAAATAATTATTAAAAAAAAATTATGAGGCGTGCACTTTTGGATTTTCCAAACTATTTCTTTTTGTCATTGCGTACTAAGACCCCTGTAGAACCGCCATCCTGTTACAAATGACTCGAAATTTTGTGTCAATATCTCCCGGTCTATACGTAATAATTATAATTTTTGAATGAAATGTGTGCTTTATGTTCACGGTACCAAACGACTGCACGTGGCACCTGCGGACAGCGTAAACTGGTTTATTCTGGTTTTGTGCGTGTTTCCACTTTCCACTATCAAGTGACGATTTATTTATTTGTTTTGTTTCGTAATTATTATGGTCAAATATTAATTATGAAACAAATTATTATGGACACGATATTTTATTGTTTCACGGTAGTCGCCTTGTCGTTTGCTCAAGGACGTGAAATTGAATGATATATTTTTTTTTATAAAGTCAAAACCATTTTCTTTCAAATAAAAACTTGTTTTTATTGAAAACAAAAGTGTTGCTAGGAATAAGTATAAAATTAAATAGTAATGTTAGGATATCGAAACATTTTTGTATAGGCCAGAAGTCAGAACGATATAGTGGAAACGCGCTCTAAGATCTGAGTAATATACACACCACTACATATGCAAAAATTTCTCCAAGCTAATTTACCTGTAGTGACTTTTGTAAACTTAAAAATCCTGTTTCATGCCCTTGATTTTTTATTTTTATGTATGTAAAAAATATATGTGTATAGAGATTGCAAATTGTTTTATTTTAAGCATTGTCATATTATTTGCATAATATGCCTATACAAAGTTCCGTAAGTAAACTTTTTTTCTGAAGAACATTTTTAAAGACAAAATTAAGTTGTTTTTGCTTGCTGGTAAACATAAATTTGTTAGGACAAAAAATATATATTTAAATTGACCTTTTTACATACCTACCTACCAATTAAGCGGAAACAATTAAATTAAATAAAACAGAACATATAATACTTTGTATATAATAAAATGTAGCAGGTACAGCAACATAATACGCTATAATCGACTATAATATATGCTTACAATATATGAAAAATTACAACAAACATTCCGCACTAATAAATAAATAAAAACGATTGGTTACAAAATATGTTGACAGGCTTGTATGTATTATAATAAATCATTTCCAACTTTATGCTTTGCTTATAAATATAAGAATGTATCAAGCCACATGAATAATGAAAAAGGAAATTTTCACGAATTGCTGATAAAGTGCTAAATAATGCAAATTCAGAAAAAAATGTTTCGTTTTCAAAAGTCTTGTTTCGTCTTTCTGGACGCATTACACAGAAAACGGTTTTTTTCATGAAAACATCAATTCTGCACAATGCTTATTGCTCCGAGGCGCAATGTATGAACTAAATTATATTATTAGTGAGATTCGATAGCTATTGTAAAAAGAGATAAGATATTCATATGGATGTATACGATGACCTATTTCGACTTAATAATCACTAGCCTCGGTGGCGCAGTAGGCAGCGCGTAAGTCTCATAATCTTAAGGTCGTGAGTTCGAGCCTCACCCGGGGCATATCTTTTTATTTTCTTTTTTATTTTTTCTCTCAATTATTTTTATTTCTCCAACCATTTAGTAATTTCGCGACAAAGGAGGTCAAAGAACCGGTCCCTTACCACCTGTTTCAGTGTTGTAATGTTGAATGTTTTACGTTTCATTGCGACATTAACAGGTATGCAAATTAGTTCTAAACAATGAAATATTTACAACCTACGTAACATACTTATGCATTATTGAGCGTTCAATCATATTTAACGATGTGTTTTATTAAAATTTAAAACTGAACTTTTCAAAAAAGAAAATAATCGTTTTGAAAACAGCGACATCTAGTGATGATAAAATTAAAACAAAAAATTACGGCACGGGTATTTTCAATTTTGTAAACAAGTTTATTAAAATACATTTTATGTTTCAGATTTCAACAAACCAGCCTTCAAAAATGTAAGTAAACAATTTCTAATACAAATAAATCATAATACATATTACATACATTGTTATTTACATAACGTAATTTTTTATCAGTAGACCATCTTTGACAATTTTACGATAGGATGCTGTTAGTTTTGCAATGATTTACATAACCTTAACGTGCTAGTCAATAAGGTTCAAAATAGCACATTTCTTTTACCAAACCGGTTTTATTTTAAACCTTAATGGTACACATTAGGGTACATATTTCAACAATATACGTGTATAGGCGTGGTAATATAGTTGAGTAAGCTTTTAAGGTCATGTTAAGGCCGCCTGGGATTGTTCGTATTCCTTGAGTTTGTGCTCGAATAAAAGCAATTAATTATTAATTAACGGAACATATTGGGCTGAAGAAATTGCTTATTGGGAAATCTATATTTTTATCGATGTGTAAGTCATTTGCTGCAATATTTGTTTCTATAGGAAGGCCAAGAATTTTTCTATACTTGCACTAGAGCTAGTTAGTCCACAGGTATCTTTTAATAATTCATTAAAATAGCTTCTGAACAGAACAAAATAAATACAACTATGAGAATAATAGGGTAGCATAATCCATTCGAAGTACAAATGACGAATATAAATTGCGTAAGGCTACATACAAAAAAATATATACTTTTTCTACTCTACGTTTTACGGATGAATGGGTTACAAAATAAGGTATTAGGTATATAGTCACGAAATAATGAAATATAACTAATTATATCATCCCACATAACATCTAAGTATACACGCTGCAAATGTATTTACTATTTACTACATACAATATGCACCTTCATTAACGTGAAGGTCGTTGGATGAATCATTATGATGTAAAAAATAATAGCTTAAATAATAAATTTCAATAAAGAATAGCGAGTGCGAAAACATAAGTGCATATATAGCAACAACATAGTTTGATGCTCGCTCTTTTTTTTTTTTTTTTGTGTGTGGTGTCTCTCAATGTTAGCCAGAAGGGCTTCTACATTTTAACGCGGACGCGGGGGTGAACTGAAGGTTTACCCTGGTAGCGACATGCACAAGGGCGTCCCCCCTTGACGGGGACCACGAACCTCGGCTTGAGCTGTCGCTTGAGTGGAGGAGGCCAGAAGGGCCCTAATCGGACGGGGATGCTCGCTCTTCTCTGTAGAAACTGCTTTGCGAATCGGTGCCGGTGGTAATTATTAGATGTATTATGACGATTCTTTCATAATAGATCGAATTTTCTGAAGAAATTTTCTTTTAAAATTTTGGCACGAATCTCTTCCATAACATGACTATACAAACAACAACAACAAGAATTATAGCACAGACTAATAATAATATACTACGTATTATAGTAATCAGCCCAGCTTTTCACGCGTGACTCAGTCATCAAGGCCAAGGGGAACAGGGTATCATTTTTAATTTTTGTATAGAAGATGTTGGTTCCAATAAGTAATATTTGTAGCTGTACCCCGCAGTTTTATCCGCATTGCTCTGTTCCTATTGGTCTTAGCGTGATGATATTGATATCGATGATATCGATGAATGGGCTATCTAACACCGAAAGAATTTTTCAAACCGGACCAGTAGTTCCTGAGTAGCGCGTTCAACCAAACAAATTCTTCAGTTTTATAATCACTACATATTATTGTAAAACAAAGTCGCTTTCTCTGTCCCTATGTCCCTTTGTATGCTTAAATCTTTAAAACTACGCAACGGATTTTGATGCGGATTTTTTTTATTCAAGAGGAAGGTTTTAGTATATAATTTATTTGGATTTAGACAAAGCGGGCGAAGCCGCGGGCGGTAAGCTAGTATTAGTATAAATTTCGGTACTATGGACCACCACAGGGTGTCTACAGTCTGCCATGATTCTTTATGGCGTAGTTTTGTATTCACTTTGCACCCACAGTCGTGAGGTCGTGACTTGATTGTGTTATGTTACCGGAATGGAGCCTTTTGATGCATTCAGTTGTTTATTGTAGTTTTTATAGCGAACTTCCGAGTTCCGAGGTGTGAAGCACTTTCTATATTGGGAAAGAATTAGGTGCGTTGACGAGGTAATTCAAAAGGTTATGGTTGTATACGTAGTATTTTATTATTAGTCTGTGGTTATGGTTTGTGTAGGTAGTTCTTGTAATATAAAGCAAATGGTCAATTTGATTAAATTCCCTATAATTCTTAAGACCGGAGGCCTCAAGTATATAAACATATCGATGTTCTCAAAATTAACATACTTATTCCATCGAATAAAATGTAATACTCAAAAATATATTCTTCGATTTTTTTTTTTTGTGTGGTGTCTCTCAATGTTAGCCAGAAGGGTTTCTACATTGTGAACTGAAGGTTCACCCTGGTAGCGACATGTACAAGGGCGTCCCCCCTTGACGGGGATCTCGAACCTCGGCTTGGGCTGTCGCTTGAGTGGAGGAGGCCAGAAGGGCCCTAATCGGACGGGATATTCTTCGAAATTTAATAGTTTCAAATGTGTATGTTTGAACACGTAAACCTTCAAAACAATTAGCCCTGTTACCCATTATTTACGTGTTTCGTGAAAGGTGCTCAATTAAGTAATGTCGGTTAACCGACCGCGTCTAATGGTAACTCTCACTAAATATTATTGTATTGTAAAAGGATTTAACCTTCAATTGAAGGAATTTTAAGTTGATATGAAAATTACGAAATTATTTGGTAGGTATTTACTATAATTACGATGATAAAAAATACTTAACTGAAACTTTGTTCTGTTTGAAAGTGTTTCTAATGTTTTCCCAATGTCTCTCAAACAACACGGTCTTGTACAAAAACATGTTATACCTACTTCGATGATATTTTTCCATGGTTGACAACTTTTGCAGGAAACTATTTTCTCTAACATTAGGGTACTTAGCTAGGCTAAAAAACTATACTAACAGCAGGTCAATAATAACATAACCCGTCATGAAGGCTGAAGGCTTCTTTTCTAACAACTTGTTACTTTCAAGTACCTCAGATAAACTACGATAGAAGATAACAGAGAGAGTTAATAAGCAAAGCCGTACAATTAAATGAGTTTACTTTCACATATTTGCGAGATTATCTTCACAATGCTGGTGATAACCATCATGTAATGGGTTATTTCTTTGTTTGGCAGCTGCGTAAACATATTCACTTAGTACTAGAGTCTGTGGTACTTATAAGTGCGAAAGTTTGTGAGGATGGATGTATGTGTATGTGTGTACATGTTTGTTACTCTTTCACACAAATACTACTGAACCGATTACAATGAAATTTAGCACACATATAGCGGGTAACTTGGATTAACACATAGGATAGGTTCTATCCCGGAAATCCCACGGGAACGGAAACTACGCGGGTTTTTCTTTTAAAACGCGGGCGAAGCCGCGGGCGGATTGCTAGTAAGTAGTAGGTAGTATATTTAAATATCAACTGATTTTTGAAAAGGTCTTGCAGTTGTATTTCTTTACTTTGGGACATTTGTAACTACTTACCTATATGTAAAGATTAGAATTTTTTCAGCAACAAGAAATAAATATAAAAATTTACTCGATTTTCTCAGAATGGAACGATTTTATTAGAACTTGAATGAACTTAGAGCAGGTTTTAAGATCTACCGAAACGTTGTATAGTATCTATAGGTATAACCACGGTATAACATATTCAGAAAAGTTTGTGTTTTAGTAGGAAGTATTCGTTTATTCGTTGAAAAATCGTCTTGCCATACGCAAATTACTAACTATTCTTTCTCCAACAAAAAATCTACATTTCAAACACGATTACCTGCAAAATATGCGTATCTCCTAAATCAGCAAAAAGCCTTTAAAGCCTACAATAACATTCCTGAAATAAAAACAATAAACGAGGAAATACAAAAGCAATTTCTAGCCAAACAAAATCGTCATCAGTTTTTCAATTTGGAAGCAAGATCACGCGCGTTCTACTGCGGCTCGCACTTTGTAGATACGCTTTCCAATATAAGTTATTAATGTTATTGTTAATTGTTGTTAAATAGTTAAGTTTTGAGATAAATATTATATAATAATAATCGCATATAATAATTGACGTCATTTTATGCTTATAGGTGTCTACTTGGTTATTGTAATATTCAAGAGGAAGATTGCTATTCTATTAGTATCAATTTTTATAGAAAATATCTTATTCTCGTGTTACAATGTTAGTTACAAATTACAATACTGCTTTGAAACGGCTGCACCGATTCTCATGAAATATTGTGTGCATTATGCATATCGGGCAGGTCTAGAATTGAATCATCTATTTTTTATATCCCGTGATAAGAGTAAAGCAGAACACAATAAATGAAATAAATAAAATAAACAACATTTGCGGGGACAGCTCTTATAAAGCCAAAGAGTTTGTTTGTTTGTTTGAACGCGCTAATCTCGGGAACTACTGGTCCGATTTGAAAAATTCTTTCGGTGTTAGATAGCCCATTTATCGAGGAAGGTTATAGGCTATATATCATCACGCGACATCACGACCAACAGGAGTGGAGCCACGGGAGTGAAACCGCGCGGAGCAGCTAGTATTATATAAAATATCTTATTAGATACTTATTTTCGGGAAATCTCTATTTACTATCCTTTAAATATATCCGCATCATACAGCTATTAACGCATAAACATAACGATTGATTTCTACCACTCGACCATTCAAATATTTGCTAACAGTGAAAATAGTAGAGAAAGTGATTCGTGCTCCACGTGCTAATCATTGCTCTGCTTTACAAATAGGAAACCAGGGAAATCTCTTACGCCATACATTTACATCATTGAGGAATTCATTCAAGTTTTGCCAACATAGCTATGCTAAGTACCACAGTAGGTACATAATAGCAAACAGTACGGAAACTACAAAACGTTTGGCCTGTTTACTGTTGTATTTGCGTTTTGTCTTCTTGTGTTTGAGCGTGTTGCGTTCATGTAAAGTGGTACATATATCGTTGTTTTTGTATTACAATGAACATTTGTTGAATGTTTCAGCGCGATACTTACGTAGTAACTGTTTAAATTTATTTATCTGTGTCGATACGGGCAATTGGACATAGGCTGTGACGTAGATGACAGTCATTAGAGTCATCTAGCTACAAAATGATCTTAATTAATTTAATTTAATACTATCACAGATAAAATAATACTCCATATTATGTATTAGTAAGTACATAATACTTTTAATTATTCTGTGGTTCATTTAGACTCGTTATTGTGACGTCATAATTCATAGGTAACTATTATTACAGCAATTTAATGTGTATTCATAATATATATGTATTCCCAAAGCTAATTAATTAGTGAAACATAATCGTATTTTATAATACCGTAACATTCGATGCATTTCAATACACCGTTTATCATATCAAAGTCATTGATTTGATATATTATTGTAAGATATATTTTGAAATAGAATTTCGAGTAATGTATAAGAAATAGAGAGCCAGCCATCTAAATATGTCTTAAAAAGCTTCATATGAATCGAAAACACGTACCACAGTTGCTTTTGTTACAGTACCCTAAAAATAATATTACATATTTTGTACCTAATAAAAATTACATAGAAATAATATTACATTTTTCCGCTGATGTTGTAATTTCCTTTATTCGTAACGACATGACGTTATGTTAGTTTTTGCATTGAGATAAAAACAGATTATTACACATGTAAGTTAATGTGAAATAAATTAAACATGTTGCGTTTTAAATCTGCTACAAAGCAAGTAATTTAGTAACACTTTTTTATCTGTAATCGTTAATGAGATATTTATTTCTGCTTATGAATGTGAAAGAAGTAAGGTATGAAGAATATAGAACTAAATTCACTAAAATCCTATACCAAATTTGTTAGCGTTTTTCTGGAGGATATAACATTTTATATTCTGTGGTAGATTGAAAACAGGAATAAAATATTCATAATTAATATTTTATTTATTATTTAACAGTTTTATGTACCATTACAAATTTTACAATCATATAATATTAACAGAAAAGGAAACATTCACAGCACATAAGGCAACCTTATCGCAAATCTTATCCTTATCCAAAGAGAGTAAATAAAGTACATACCTATTATATGAATAATAAAAGAAGATATAATACATACAATTTTTTGAAGGAAAAAATTATTTTTAATTTAAAAAATTATAAGTAATCAATTATTAATTTATTATTTAATATAAATTATCTAGGTAGGTATAATACTTAATACTGAAAGTTAATAATTTTGGCGGAAGGATGTTTCTAGATAGGTAGGTACTTACCTTAATTAATAATTAGTAAGTGCATGTTATTAAATATGCTCTAGAATAACTTTCAAAATGGTTCATTATTCGTAGATATATTGTGTAACAGACAGATAGACTGAACGAATTATAAACTTCCTCTTTATGAAACCAGAACAAGTGTAGTTGCAAAATTTCGTAGAAACCCATAAACTACTCAAAGAAACATGATGTTTAAAATTGAGATCTTTATCAATCGAATTTACTATTTCTTAAAGTAAAGCAATACAAGAAAAACCGTTTTTTCTCGACATCACATTTTAGACACAGTCTCGTCAACGCGATGCAATATTTGCACCTTAACATTGCCAACCAATGAAGCACATCACTATTGCAAGGGTTCAATCGTTCGTCGACCTAAAGATCGTTGATCTAGAAATGTTCACAATTATACCTCTTGCACTGGACCGTAAAACGAACCGCAACCACAGATTAGATACCGCATGCGTGACAAGATGGTGGCGCGCGGAATGTCATTTCAATTTCGGCGCCAAAATTGCAGCTGTCAAACTGTTTACCGTTTAGAAGTGATTTGGAATACGATCTTGCAAAAAGAACTTGTACATTGGAATGGTGTAAAGTAGTATAAATGTGGAAGGAAAATCACTCTATGTGATAAAATAATAAATATGAATTAAAATATTATTTAAGTCTAGATAATGCAAGGTTATAAGTAGAGTTTAAAAGTATCATGACATTCTTATGTATTCTTCTCCATAGAAGTAACGGCATATTTAACATGTATCGAAACCGATTTGGTTCATTAAAATAGATTGTAATTTTTTTTAGTAGATATAGAGTTCTATTGTACATAAAATTATATATAAATTCATGTCGGAATTCGTATTATTATCTTCAATTCTATTAATTCTCGATTGAAACATGCATTATAGGTGTAATATACTATTATGAGTTCTTATGAAATTGTTGATTAGTTTCCGCTGTGAACGTTGATTGGCTTTTAGTTATTATGATCAATTCCTAAATATAATTATCTTGGTGATAATTATTTGACATCAAAGCAATATGTGTGGGCGAATAATAGACCTTTGGAGAGTTAAAAATATTTTTTATTGAATAGAAACTCGTTATGGTGGGGTCATTGAGGTTTATTCATGTTTTGGTATTTGTTTTGTATGAGTATTGATTTTTAAAGTGCTTTTAATAGAAATATTTAATATTTAAGTCAGTATATAAATCCACAAATCGATAGGTGTATTTCACGATATTACGTTTCTGAGTTTTATACTTACTGTATATTTTTATACTATGAACACTGGTGATAAAATACGGAGAGATATTTTAATGTTCTGAAAAGCAAAGGTTTAATTTAATTATACTAACAAATTAATCGTAAAGAGCATAGTTATAACTAAGCATAGAATAATGAAACAGTGAACCGATAATTTTGTCCACGGCTTGAGAATCGATTGCCGATTTTGTATATTCCCACTGAATTACGAAACAATTCCAATATTGGGGTCAACAGGTTTCCGTTAACATTCTAATGGAATAATTTCTGTTTTCATATAAATTTAAATCTATAGAAAGGTATAATTGAGCCTCTTTTTGGAGATTTTTTAGTAAATCATTCATTTATTGCATAAAACATGGTACATGATACATGTAATAAGGGCAATGACCTTTGTTCAGCCTCTTTCGTCTTCGTGGAATTTTTTTTGTTAAGATGTTTGGTTGATTAATTACGATATATTTGGATTTCGAAATATTATGTTTACCCATTTTGAAATTAAATTATAATAATTTTATAGTCTATTGGAGGGGAGGAGGTGCGTGAAGGACGTCGATTTTTGTTGTTATCATAGGTTTTAGAGCATGTTGGTTTAATGCTCTAAGTCAGGTAGATAGATTGTTATTGGTAATTGTTTAAATATGTCCAGCTGCCAGCAGACTGCAGACCTAATTAAATGTAAAATCTTTTAAAGAAATTCATTTAAAAATAATAGTATTTAGGCAGGCTTAGTCTTTAATTAAGTATTAAATTATCTGTTGTATTAACAACCACAAGCAAATAATTTATTGTAAGCTGCCACTACCAAAGAAGCTGCATTCCATTGTAGTTCTATAATTTGATAATAGATGGCACCAGTAAGGCATCAGAGTTGTTTAACTCGCGCTATTGAAATTATTTTTCGAATACGTAAATAGTCCGGGGAACTTGGCGAAATCATACTTACCTGGCGTAGGGGACACCGTGATCAGGAAGGCGGTTCCCCCAGAGCGAGGCCCCGCCATTGCACTGCGGCGGGGTTGACCTCTGCGATTATCCCTAATGTGGATAACTCGGACGCGTAATTTTTGGTAGTGGGGACTGCGTACGCGCCGTCCCCCCATAAGTAATAATTGTTCATTCTATGAATGAAAGTATACTGTACATATTATACTGCTAAGCTAAGTGAACGACTGAACGTGCTGAGTGCACATAGTATTGACATAGTACAAAATATATAAATAGTTTGTATAAATACATTATACAAACACTATCAAGTACCTCTAAACTCTAAACTCTAAAGGATGTATGTAGTATTTCTACTTTATTTGTTTATTCTAGAGGTAGCGTAGTAATAAATAATGATTCAATTTCATTGTTTTAATTTTCGGCTATGTAAAAACATAAAAAAATATGAACATAAAAATGATAAAACATTATACATAGTTCGATCTGTTACTTGCATAAATAAGTACAAATCAATGATTACCAATAAATAATAATTATTTAAATTGTCGAATTACATTATATTATTATTTATTAAATAAGAGTAATAAAAAATAGCAAAAAGCCAACATGACGCGGTGTTCCCAGGCGGTCACCCATCCAAGTACTGACCGCGCCCGACGTTGCTTAACTTCGGTGATCGGACGAGAACCGGTGTATTCAACGCGGTATGGACGTTGGCGATAGCTTTATTGAAATTGGTCTACTATTTATAATCAATTCATGTTAATTCATCTTGAAATAATGCTAAAAATATGTTTAACTATAAACAATAAAAAATATAATAATGATAATAACGAAACATTAATACAGGAAGTATACAATATACATACTCTATTAATTTTACGTTATTAATAAACTGAAGTCAAATTAAACTTTACTTTTAAACAATGTAAATTGCAAGGGAAGATGCAAATAAGGAAGTACAAGTAAGAAATAACAATTAAATTGATTGTACATAGCATTTCCGCGTTACACCATTCTTGCATAAAGCCATAAAATTCTGTTCGTTCCGCTGTTTGCTGCTCAATGCTCATCAATTATTGGTCCATAAAATTTCTCACAAATTAAATAAATTAATGATGAAATCTCTTTAGAGTTACTGAAATTCTAGCTTCTGGATTTAGCTTCTGATTTTTTCTAAAAGTATGTTCTCTCTATCCCATTGTTAGATTATAATTACTTAGTCCAATATATTTAGAAGATCCTTATACATATTTGTATACGTAGTATATTATTATTAGTCTGTGCTTATATCTTATTTGGTAAGATTGTTTTCCTAGATACCTATACTATCAAATAAAATGTTTCTTACTTACAACAAGCTTTGCTAGTATTAGTATTATATTATCTGTGGCTTTTATCCCACACTAGCTGCTCCGCGCGGTTTCACCCCCGTGGCTCCACTCCTGTTGCCCGTAGCGTGATGAAATATAGCCTATAACCTTCCTCGATAAATGGGCTATCTAACACCGAAAGAATTTTTCAAATCGGACCAGTAGTTCCCGAGATTAGTGCGTTCAAACAAACAAACAAACAAACAAACTCTTCAGCTTTATAATATTAGTATAGACTAGCTTTCCGCCTGCGGCTTCGCCCGCGTTTTCAAAAAAAAACCCGCATAGTTCCCGTTCCCGTGGGATTTCCGGGATAAAATCTAGCCTATGTCACTCAGAAATGATGTAGCTTTCCAACAGTGAAAGAATTTTTCAAATCTGCCAAGTAGTTTCGGAGCCTATTCAATTCATACAAACAAACAAACAAACAAAAAATCAAACCTTTCCTAGATGTTCACGCGCGAAATTTAATTACAGTAAAATAAACCGTTTTTCAATCAAGATAACGTTCACAATAGCATACATGTTGCGATAAGAACCCTTCGTAGTACCGCTATGTGGCCACAGATGGCGTAATGCGTGCGAAACTCGACCCTATTGCAAAGGAATGTAGCTTGTAAATTGTAATGAGATGTAGAATGGTATTCGCTTTTATGCTATTAAATCATAGTAACAACATTGTCTGTTATTTATAATTGCTTAGAGTTAATTACGGCTTCTTTTGTAGTTTATCTGTGACTTCTGTGAGTGACTTTTGTTTTGTAAAAAAATATTTTATTACCAAACATAAGCTATAATCAAACAAAAATAGATTAATGAATTTCTTGAGATTGTAGAGAAAATGAAATAAAAACAAAAAAAATATATTTTCCGATACCGGGAATCGAACCCGAGCCTCCTGGGTGAGAGCCAGGTATCCTAGCCACTAGACCATATCGGATGTTGGTGATTGAACGAATTTGTACATTATTTACTTGAGCACAGAATGTTCTTATAATCAGAATTGTTTTTTTTGAGTCCAAGAGCCTACACATAATTATTAAAATGTTGTTTTTTTAATATATGGGTAAATATAGAACTACACTAGCTGACACAAACTAAACAAACAGAAACCACCGTAAAAATTTCATTTTCTTACAAAAAATATTTGCCACATATGGCAGCACGATTACATAACTATTAACTACACTACATAGAGATTGCGTTAACAATAGCCATTCCCATGCGTTGGCAACCCCGCTAGAGAATGTGAAACTTGGGAAAAACTATTTATCTTGCTGTTCCGTAATTAGGGCTTTGGTAAAAAGTACCTACCTATGATAGGGATGTAATTCATATGTATGACAAGACGTAAATAATTAAATATTTAGACTTGAACGTCTTGAACAAGCTATATTATGAGTTTTTGATGATATTTTTCTTATATTATAGAAAATCCATACCATAATATATTATATTACTAGCGGTCCGCCCCGGCTTCGCCCGTGGTACATATTTCGCCATAAAAGGTAGCCTATGTTCTTTCTCAGGGTCTCAAGATTATCTGTGCCAAATTTCATCAAAATTGGGCCAGTAGTTTATGCGTGAAAAACATACATACATACATACACACATACAAACCTTTCCTCTTTATAATACATATATTAGTATAGATGTGCAATGTACATAGTTTATGCAGAAAGTCCAATAATAAAAAAGCTTTCGTTCTGAATACATATATACAAGCTATATAACTAGTATAATTTATTATGAACTAAAAATTTTATAAAAAAAATGTAAGTAATTGAATATGAACTCCAGAGAACTTTAAAAATTTCACGGTACACAATAGTAGATATCATTGTCATAACCCAAACCAGTATTGAAATATACCTCCAGTGAAAGCTGTCCACCTGTTAATTTATGTGGTATTTATGTGGTAAGTGGTTTGACCACCGACCATCGACCACCAACATATATGATCGTATCTTACCACGTGACAAGAATGATAAATTAATTTTTGAAGTATTTCTTTAGATAGCTATAGGTACCAACTAGCTTTCTGCTCGCGGCTTCGCCCGCGTTGTTAAAGGAAAACCCGCACGGTTCCCGTTGCTGCAGGATTGTCGGAATAAAACCTACCTTATGTCCTATTTCAGGTTTTAAAATATCTCTGTTATTAATTTCATTCAAATCAGTTAAGTGGTTAATACGTAAATGACGAGATGATTGTGTGTAATATGTAGTAGATATCTATTTTATATCAGCTGAAAGACTTTTTAGACTTTTTACAACAATTTTGATTTTTGATGAGATTATAATCGAAAATACGAATTCGCTCGCTTCATTCCAAGAAGAATTTACTTTTCTCAACTGAATCAAAAGCTTATAAATCAATTAATAAAATTCAACTAGTCATCGTCTATTACAGCTAGAAGCTTCTTTATCCGTCATCTAACAAAAGGGTCAAAAGATCACTAATTGTATGTTTATTCAATTATTCAAAGTAAATTCCGATTGCATAAAACTCTTACTGTCGTTATTATATAATAGATAGAATAACATTACCGTATGTTTATTATAATTAACTTCTTGTTATAAGTGATGATGATATAAGTGTAAACAGAATCTTCGTTATTTAGATAAATTATTATAATAACATTAGCTGGTATGGCAATAACAGATCCTTACTCATTTATTATTACATATTACGTGAGATACTACTTGTCTTATATTTCGAATCGATGAATCGATTTCGGTGGATTTTATATCAATGATAGGTACTTGATGTTTCGATTTAATGCAAAATCTGCTCTACATATTTAAAAAAATCTTTACACAAAAGGCTATATCTTTACTGAGTAAAATAAGGCTTTATTATTTTAAATCGAGGATCGACCCGGGTAAAGGCTATACAAACAGCCAGTACTTATATGTATTTTATATAGGAAATTTAGAAAAAAAAAACATGTCAATATTATTTTTCCCATAGTGGGAATCGAACCTACATACTGTAAAAGTCTATAAAACTAGCTACTGCACCAGCAGATAACCGACTTAAAAAGTAAATGTGATATACCCGTATATCCCTTTTTCATACAAATGTCACTACAATGTAACAAGAATGTAACACTAATTTGTTATGTTTTCAACAGATCGTTAGTCTTCCTCACAAGTATTTATATCGAGTAGTGAAAGTAGTCAATAGAAAGTAAAAGACAATAGCTAACTAGTTATTTGTATCAGCCATTATATTGTTGAGAAAATTGCCTCAAATTGATACTTTGCTAAATAATGGACGGGACAAATATGGCAATTTCTGTAGAGGTTATGTTATGAAGGAACAGGTTTTTTAACAATATAATATTTTGGTATTTCTATCTAAATTCTTGCCGTTTTTTCTGTATTGAAATATTATGTCGTGAACATAGGTACGTACTCTTTTCTTTGTATTAAGATTCCATCTATAAATAAAAATATACCGGCCGAAATGATTACCTTCTCCTTTTTTTGGAGTCGGTTAGAAATTACACACACAACCATGAAATTGATACACACACAAAAATTGTATTATTGTTTCTTTTACTTCCTTGTTAATAGCTATTTTTTGGAGGACTACTAGCATTAATAAATATATCTATTTTGTTCCAGGTACATCAACAAACAATTATGAGACCAATCAGAAATGGCGCGTCAATCTGACAGTGACGTAAGAGCCAAGATGGCGCTAGTGACATTGGTGTGTGTGCTCAGTGCGTTTGTGTGTGTGAATGGCCACGTGGCTCTGACGTACCCGCCGGCTAGGAAGTATGATTTGGACTTTCTAGATAATTCTAGAACGAAACCGCCATGTGGGATGCCTAAAGGTGAGCATTCATTGACCACGAATAATTAGTTAATACTACAGATAAATAAAATAATACTACACTACCCAATGTGATATACACTAATCTTATTTATCAGACAATTTTTTGTTATGAACAAAGCTGGGTTACATTGATTTATTAACGGAATAATAATTGAAACCTTTTCTATTATTTTCTATATTTGACCTATTGGATTTATGTACCTCCAGAAGTAGAATTATTATCGAAAATAAGTTCAATTGTTAATACATCCAGCAAAATTACTATCATCGTTAGTAGGTAGGTGGAATTCATTAGCACTGAGTTATAAATAAATAATAAAAATAAACAAGAGACGCTTTTTTATCTCATATATCACGAACATATAAAATCACTGAAAATCAAAAATTTTAATAGGTATAAAAATTAAAAATATATGTAATTGTGAACAAGACCTTACCGCCCTTGCAAGGTATAAAAGGGCACGTGATTATCTGAGTCATCCAAAAACCAAGTCACGATTTTAACATCCTGACTGTTATTGTATTTTTTGTTATTACCTGCTCCTTCAAGGTATCTTTTGTGGTAAATATAGGTACTTAGGTATTACATGTTTAAGTGATATTTGAACAATTACATTTTATCGCTTTATTTATTGAGAAGCTTTTTTATTACAAAAAAACTTTTCAAAAAGTATGTAGGTACCTAAGATTTTGGACAATTTTGAAATTTTGACTGGATTAAGTATAATGTACTAGAATGTACTTTATAATTTACACACACAAATAGATATGTAGAGATAATCTGTATAAAAAGTAAAAAAAAAATTGGACGAAACAATATGGTGAAAAAGCTTATGAAAAAGAGTAAAATATTCATTAAATAGGGCTTAAAGAATATATTCAACTATTTCAAACTTTGCCGTATAGCAGTCGTGGCCGAGTGGTTAAGGCGTCTGACTCGAAATCAGATTCCCTCTGGGAGCGTAGGTTCGAATCCTACCGGCTGCGGAACTTTTTGTTATATATTACTTAATATGATAAATAAAGCATATTCCAAAGTATATTTTGTGGAATAACAACACAATTTTATTGTAAACAGATTTAATACATTTATTAAGAGCTTGAAGCATGGACCCAATAAATATATTAGTCCATGCTTGAAGTAAGTAGTTACATAATAAAAGTATTGTTATTTCTTTACTTATACACTAATTTTCTTCATCAGCATTCAACGTAGGACATCCTAACAAAAGTTCTCTATATTTTTAGAGATTGGAAATATTTATTTATACCAATAATGTTTAAACTTTCAAGTTGCTAATAAATCAGAGTAAAATGTTGATACTTCTCAATTATAGTAAATCATTAAGGAAAATATAGGTAATACAACTTCAGAACTGTCTGATTATTTTAATATTTTTTTTAATTCGTTCCTAGAGATCTATTGTACAAAAACATCGTTTATTACGTGGTAACTTCGTGGTAACACGCAGGATCCTTTTATAACATTCAATTGAATTTGAAAAAAAACTTTGTGGAGTTCCCACAAAATTGCTTAATAATAAACTAAGGTCCAAAAAACATGCGCACGCAAGCATGTGCCTCTAAATGGGTTTCTAAATCGTTACGTCATACGACCGTGTGGCCTAATGGATAAGGCGTCGGACTTCGGATCCGAAGATTGCAGGTTCGAGTCCTGTCACGGTCGATGGAAAGCTTTTTTTATTTATTTTTTAATGACTTATTAAAATAACTTTAGGATTTGTTCCCTCTAGATTTATTTTCGTTATATGTAAAGTTGGAACGTATCTACATGCTTCCCACAGATGCTTCCTTATCATATTTATATTCTGAATTCTGATTATGAAAAGGTTATGAAAAAAAAGAAAAATATAAATTACTTATCCTCGTTAAGATGTTAAATTATACGTGAATCCTGTGTACTTACATAGTATATTATATTACCTTTATATAATACTAGCGGTCCGCCCCGGCTTCGCCCGTGGTATATGTTTACGTTTTCTCTACATAAAAACCATCCCCGTACTTCAAGGAATATAATAAAAAAAGAATTATCGAAATCGGTTCAGCCGTTCTCGAGTTATGCGCTTACCAACACATTTTGCGATTCATTTTTATATATAAGATTTATTTAATAATATAGATATAGTTATGTTAAAAATATATAAATAAAATATTAATCTATAAATAAATTACAGATCGTAAAAACTTCCGTAAACATTGTATAGACTACAAGCCCGCATAGGACAAAAATATGGGTCAAATGAACCACCAGGGGACATATCTAGAACGATAGCAGAGCAAAAAATAATAAGATTCATCACTATGCCGTCACTTGTAAGCTGTCCAACTGAGTGCAGATGAGAATTGAAAAGTACAGGTAGACTCGGTAAATTTTGGTCATATATTTTTGTACGGCATTCTTAACCATCGATAGATCCATTAAAAATAATAAGAAACCGCTCAGTGCCGTACAAAAATGGTGGTCCACCAAGCCGGAATTTTTATTTAATTTCCGAGAGTTACCGGAGGTAAATTTGGTCATTTGACCATGTACGGCATCTGTGTCATACTATTGCTATACTGCTTTTAATCCATTATTCCGCAACGCCGTACAAAAATCATGGGGACAAGGGGAAAAAATCGAGAGTTGCAATCCCCTCTCTTTTCCCACTCCAGGGGGTCATTTGACTAAGTACGGCTTCGGTTCCAAAACATTATCTAGCACTCAAAAGTACTATTAAAAGCAATGCCGTCAAAAAATAATTGTTCTTTTAAATGTATACCAATAATCATCTTAATTTCATCGAATTCTTGATATAAAGAGCTGTAAGGTCATTTGACCCTGTACGGGAACTTTTTTTTTAACATGATATTGTAAAATTCAATTGTTGTATAGTATTGCCGTTCAAAAGAAACCGTTCTAAAAAAAGTTATAGAGAAATGCAAAACCAGAAATTTTGTTAAAGTTTAAACATCGTAGATTAATGAAATATAATAGTTTTCTACACTTTATTCGTTGTTTTAAATAGTATTAACATAGATAAATTAGGAAAAAACGATGCCGTACATTTTTGTGCAGACCACATCTTTTAGGCTGATGAAAGCGACGAAAGCTACAATTTTAAGGGTGCTTTATGGCCATTTGATACAGTACGGCATTAACATATTTTTACCCAACTACGGCAAAGCAAAAGGAGGGTTATGGTTGTTTACAGGTCATGTATGTATGTTCATCTATTCCCTCGTAACTTCTAAACTACTTATCAGAATTCGACAAATGACATATCATTAGAAGCGTCTGAATTGTTCACTGGATAACCAGCGACCAGCTAGCTAAAGGCTATATGGGGTTTCACAAAATCTAATGTGGCGCCCTCTAGCGGACAAAACATACAGAGTAAAAAAATAAAGTTAAGATAAATATGCAGTGTTTGGTATCATTTGGAAGCGCTTTACTTGTACATTTTGAATATGTATATATTATTAGCATTTGCTTGTGACTTTACCTGTATTCATGGGCTGATTGCATATAATTCACATCTTTTCGTTCATAGCTTTTTTATTAGTTCATCAATTTAACGGAGTCCATTCCACCTGACTCCGACTTTCCAAGGTGATAATTAACCACCTCGAGCTTCTTAATATTAATGTATATTTATATTTTATTATCAAAATATAAAGCAAACATTTCGTTATATGGATTTTTTTCTTTTTCAGATTTTTCCCCTTTGAACCAACGAAAATGTACGGCACATGAAAAAATATTATCTATGCATAAAATACTTTAAAAATAAATTTATTTCGTGTTGTGTCAAATGACCCCCTGGAGTGGGGAAAGAGAGGGGATTACAACTCTCGATTTTTTCCCCTTGTCCCCATGATTTTTGTACGGCGTTGAGGAATAATGGATTAAAAGCAGTATAGCAATAGTATGACACAGATGCCGTACATGGTCAAATGACCAAATTTACCCCCGGTAACTCTCGGAAATTAAATAAAAATTCCGACTTGGTGGACCACCATTTTTGTACGGCAACGAGCGGTTTCTTATTATTTTTAATGGATCTATCGATGGTTAAGAATGCCGTACAAAAATATATGACCAAAATTTACCGAGTCTACCTGTACTTTTCAATTCTCATCTGCACTCAGTTGGACAGCTTACAAGTGACGGCATAGTGATGAATCTTATTATTTTTTGCTCTGCTATCGTTCTAGATCCTGGTGGTTCATTTGACCCATATTTTTGTCCTATGCGGGCTTGTAGTCTAGTAGTTTTGTAGGTATTTTTTTTAGATTACCCGTATAAATGTGGCAGTAGTGACATCTTTATATAATTAAAAATAATTTAACCTTGATGTTATAACTGCTCACTAGATGGCGCAGAAATACATTCAGAATTTAATTTCAAATTTAGTTTTATTTTTTTATTTCAATTGTTTTTTTTTGTTACAGGATCAATAAAAACATCGTTTCTCGCTGGATCAACGTTTACAGTACACTGGCATTTGGCATATGCCCACAAAGTAAGTATTAGAATAATTCACCAGGTAACCCACAGCCCGGCTAGCTCAGTCGGTAGAGCATGAGACTCTTAATCTCAGGGTCGTGGGTTCGAGCCCCACGTTGGGCGACCAAACTTTTTTATTTTTCAAAAGGTAATAGCATTTTTTTTAATGAAACAATACCAAGAAGACAGATTTTTTATTTATTTTTATTTTTGCTATTTTCAGGGTGGATTTTCTTTAAGGATATTAGATTATTTAGACCGACCACTTTTGGATCTTACGCCCAGAGCAGGCGGTACGGAGTTTGTGCGAGATGATGTTACGTAAGTATTTTTTAAAATAATATTTTATTGTATTAATGTATACATATTCATAGACCTATCTAAATTTATTGTTTCTACTAAAATTTATACGAAGCGTTTTCATATAACTGATCGACTTTTGATGTTTTTTCTTCCATGAAGTATTTATAAATTCCAAATATTTTTCCTTATTTCAAAGCTATGTTTCATTCCAATGGTAGAATGAATGGATATGGATCCATACCACCTTTTTTATATTATATGTATCCGTCTTTTAGATATTTACGTTCCACATTTTGTTAATATTTTATTTCTAAATAAATAAAAAAAAAATTCTCCTAACAGATGTTGATGATTTTCCAAAAATGCTTAACAAATTAATCTCCAAACTCTTTATCCACACTAGTGCCCAAAGCTACGAAGTGCACTTACCAAGTGACTTCACATGCGAAAACTGCACACTACAGTTGCAGCGGGAAGCTGATGAGTGGGGGTCCAAATATCGCTTCTGGTCCTGTGCTGATATCGATATTGTACAACGTGAGTTGTTCTAGAAGATTCTAGATGTTTTTGTTAAGGAATTCTAGTTATGAATATTCTGGATGTTTCCAGATGTTTTATTTTAGGATTTTTAATTTTTTTTAGTTAGTAGATGAGAATGGAAGGCAGAGGCTTCTAGCTAGATAGCTTTTTCTAAATAATTGTTGGATATTAATAAAATAATTGCTCTTTTGAATTTTAGAGGCAGTTTTGGTTTTGATTAAGATTTAAAACTTGTGATTGATATAAAGTTTAAAATAATTTTATAGGAATGAAATGAAAGCTATTTTTTATGACAACATTGTTATTTTCAAATTATATTTTAATTAAGATACTTTTGTTTATTTATCCTTAGTTTGTAAAGATTATTTTTAGCAAGTTCCATTTTTAACCGACTTCAAAAAAAAGGAGGAGGTTATCAATTCGGCCGGTATAATTTTTTTTTAACACTGTCTCTAATAGGTACTTTACTTGTTATAAATTACCATAGTCTATATAATAATCAATAGAGTATTTTATTATGGCATGATAATTTTCAATACCAATAATTATTTTTTTACACCCAGGCAAAGAATACCACGAGACCTGTTCCGGCAAGGGTTTCCACATTCTCGGTCGTTGTAAATGCAACAAGCTACACAGTGGATCTCGCTGTCAGTTCTCAGACGAATGTTCTGAAGATACTGACTGTGGGTTAAGGGGGAAATGTGTAGATGTTGATGGTACTGAGTCTCCGAGGAAAATGTGTTATTGTCCACATGGGTTCTATGGGAAGGGGTGTAATAAGAGTAAGTATTGTGGGTGGGGAGGGTGGAAAAGATGGGCAGAATAGTTCTAGGTTGGGAAATGTAAGGGGGAAAGTTATAGGTTAGAAAATATAAGTGGAAAAGTTGTAGGTTAGTATGTATAAAGTTCTGGGTAGAAAATTATGGGCCAGAATATAAGGAGAAAATTGTAGATCAGAATGTAATAGGTAGAAAAGTTTCAGGCTAGAAAAGATCGTTTGAAGTGTTTGTCAATGTATGAAAGATTTTGTTTACGGCAAAAGTCTGTGTAATAATATGAGAGAAAAGTTTTCTACAAGGGCCTTAATAATACATCTGATTCGATATATTCCAATAAATTTTAATTTAACTTAATAAACTGTTTTATTTAAGAAATTTCAATTACTTATTTCCAACATTTTACCAACTAATCAATATTTTACTTCAAATTATTTATTATGAATCCAACAATTACAACGCTATACTTGCAAAGAATCATGCTTAAAAACAGTTTTATTTAATTTCAGAGTCACCCTGGAAAGAAAAGTCAATAAATCTCGGTCTCTACAGTAAGAAGGAATTATCTAAAGATTTCCATTTGTACTGGCGAGTTATTAAAGACATGCAGGAGGTGGAGTTTGTCATGATGGTCAATGGGACTTCTTATGCTGGTAAGTTTTGTGTGGATAAAAATGAAATTAAATAGTATTGATTTTAAATTTTGAAGTTCATAATAAAGATGGATTGTTTTTCTGCGCAAGAACAAATGGAAGAAGCACATTATATTATACAATATACATATAGGAAAAGTTTTTTTTTATTTTATACAATTATGTACGTTTTTAGTACTTAGAGCTTAGAGGAATCAGATAAGTTTTAAAATGACATAAAATAATGTGTATCAAAATAAACTTGTTCAAAACATAGAATATAGATTATTTGGAATAAAATAAAAATATCAAAAAGCCAACATCACGCGGTGTTCCCAGGCGGTCACCCATCCAAGTACTGACCGCGCCCGACGTTGCTTAACTTCGGTGATCGGACGAGAACCGGTGTATTCAACGTGGTATGGACGTTGGCGATGGATGACGTGAAATTTAGGATCATAATCTACACATTACTGAATGACATAATATTATTTTCACTAAAAAACACGACTTTTTTGTATAATTGCTAATTTTGTATAGTTTAAAAAAAGACACAAATTATTGTAAAACTAGCATTCCGCCCGCGGCTTCGCCCGCTTTGTGTAATATTAAATTAATAAATTAATAATAATAAATTGTATGTAGGTATATTATATGTATACCGCTACCTAATAAATTGTATGTATACTCGAACATTCCTCTTGAATCACTCTATCTATTAAAAAAACCGCATCAAAATCCGTTGCGTAGTTTTAAAGATTTAAGAATATACATGGGACAAAAATAGCGACTTTGTTTTTTTATATTATGTACTTACTTAGTTATTTAAATATTTATGTTATTTTCAGCTATCGGTTGGCGTCCTAAAGGCTTGAAAAAGGAATGTAAAAACTTCCCTGTGTTGGGAGCGCCCCTTGAGCAATGTAAGATTTTAAATTCCTTTATTTATTTATTAATTAAATTATATACCTGGTATTTTACATTTACATATATTTATAATAAAGAAAAAAATCCTGTCAGAATGTATTTTCAAAGAATGAATAGAAAAATTAAATGACGTGAGATTAAAACCGCGTGTTTCGTCGCACGCGCACAAAAATTTCTTATAAAGAATGCATTTTAATGCTATAAAACTGAAAAATTTAAAATGGGTTGTTAATAAAAAACTGTATAAAGCTACTTGTTTCAGCTGTTTATACAATTTTATTAATTTCTTTGTTAGTGTGGGCTTCAGTACAATAACTTATTCTAGATGCATATCTATATTAATTATTAATTATGTGTATACTTACTAAGTAAATTAATTATTTCAGTAACAACATCACAACCAGAACCTTTACCGAAGCCTGAACCAAAATCAGAGAGTAAAAACAAATCGGAACCTCAACCAGAACCAGAGCCAGAACCAGAGCCAGAACCTAAGGCAGAACCTCAGCCAGAACCACAGTCAGAACCTAAAGCAGAACCGGAACCTGAACCAGAACCTAAGTCAGAACCTCAACCGGAACCTACATCAGAACCACAGCCAGAACCGGAACCATCATCTGAACCACAGCCAGAACCAGAACCATCGTCAGAACCGCAACCAGAACCAACAACACCGGAAACTAAATTGGAAACATTTGAAAACGACAGAAATAAACGTGTAGCCATGCACACACTAGATGGGTTTGATTTTAAGAACCTAGGGAATGATGTTACCGTTAAAACTAGTGTTTCCAAATCTGTTTCTAGCTCTAAAGGTAAATATTTATATTTTTGGATTGCTTATCATCATGCTCAATTTAAAGAGTTGAAAAACATCAATTTTTAATTTTTAATAATAAACTTAATCATATAACTTTATTACAATTAATGAATCGAATAAAAACTAGTTAATATAAATGATTTGCATTAATGAACATAAACTTCTAAAGAAGAATAAATAGTTGATAAACTGTAAATATGCATTATTGTTAAAGAACAAAATAACACATTTATCGTTACAACAATTTCTTGGTACATATATAAACGATTAATTCCCTATTTTATATAACCAGTAATGTGTTATATGTATTACATTGGCATACAATTTCAGGTCGCAAGAAGCGCGCAGCCCAAGAAGCACAAAACTCAAGTAAGCATGACAAATTACACCCTATCTCTTACACATTACAGCACACTTTTGTACAACACACGAGTGCTAAACCCCACAAGCTAAGCCACACAGCACAAGCACAAATACTTTTCGAATGACGCAAAACTAACGTATTTTATAACACTAATGTACATATAATTGCATGGTTGTGTGTTTTTACAGATGTAGCAACATCGACCACTATTATAGACAATGAAACTGAAAATTATCCTAGTCCCAAACCGACTGAGCCCACTTTACCGAACCGAAAGCCGTTTAAACCTAAGTCTAAATATGGTCCTAGGCCTATAATTAATCCTGTTAAAGTAGAACCCACTCCCACACCGGAACCGGAACCAGAACCTACTTCTGAACCAACATCAGAACCTGAACCTAAAGCAGAACCTTCCCCAGAACCTAGTTCTGAACCCGAACCTACTTCTGAACCAGAATCAACGCCAGAACCTTCTTCTGAACCTGCATCAGAGCCAGAACCCTCTCCTAAATCTGACCGGGAACCTAAATCAGAACCTCTACCTGAACCAACGTCTGAACCAGAACCTTCTCCTGAACCTAAATCTGAACCTTCACCAGAACCTAATTCTGAACCATCTCCTGAACCTAAATCAGAACCTTCTGAACCTAAATCTGAGCCAGAACCAGAACCAAAATCGGAACCTACATCCGAACCGTCTCCTGAGCCTGCATCAGAACCTTCTCCCGAACCAGAACCTAAATCAGAGCCATCTCCTGAACCCACATCAGAACCTTCTCCCGAACCCGAACCAGAACCGAAAGCAGAACCTTCCCCTGAACCAGAACCTAAGTCAGAACCTTCTCCCGAACCAGAACCTTCTCCTGAACCCAACGCAGAAGGCGAAGCCGAGAATTTGTTAGTGAAAGGCCTAAATGAAGAATCAGGTAACGCACAAGCTTTGCACTTATTATTACACTTTATCAGGTATAAAATAATAAAATAAACGTTTTGTGAACTAATTTTTTGTGGGGATAACAATTATTAACAACCTATGTAGAAAGGAAAGAAATAATTAACTATAATTCATAAATCATATCACAACTTAAAACAATTACGTTTTAATATTATATCACAAACAAGTAAAAAACATTAATTATTTTAAGCAATTCTAAAAAATTATGATGTAATGGCCTTTTTAATAACTACAAGATGACCTTGTTTTACTTAAAGATAACAAAAATACCTGATAGAGTGTTCGCTTGAATGTTATATGTGTATTAATTGCTGTTATTAATTTATCTAATATTTGTATCACTACATGTACTGTATTAACTTAGATTTTATTTTTGTCACTTATTTTATTAAATACTTATTATTGTGAATAAACTTGATTTAATAATAGTTTAATTAACTTGATCTTTAATGTTCTGAATGTTTATTAATTCTACATGTATATATAACTTATTTACTTATTTCTAGAAGTTTATCTATAATCTTCTGAATTCTCAATTATTCTTTCTTTTAATTTCTCTACCTTCTTAATCTTTATTTAACCTGTATTTTTCTTATTCCAATTATATTTCTTAATTGCTTAAGCTGTAACTTGCTTCCATGCTTACAACGCTCTTTCCCATTCCCTTTCCTTACTTCTTTCCCCTTTCTTCTCTCGACTCTCTTTGTTCTTCTTGAGTCTAATTCTTCATTTCAAACTCAAACATTTATTTATTCAATTAGACTACTTTTAGTAGCACTTTCGAATCGTCATTACATAAGTATTTTTAACATTTACCATTGTACTTCGTGTCGGTGGGATAAATTTTCAGGTACTTACAAGGTAAATGTGGTTGTAACAACAATATAATATCTTTAACAGGTGGCAAGAAGGCCAAAAAATACAAAAAAAATGTCAAAAAAACAAATGTTAATCATCTTTATGAATGATTAATTTATTTGTTTTTCCCTGATTTTTGACTCCGCCTCTTGATTCTATAAAATAACACTTTCTACAATTTCAGCTGAAAAAAAGTCTTTCTTCGGGACGGTCTTCTTTTTGTGTTACGGTTTTTGATTTCAATATAAATAGTTGTCACTGAGTAGCTATATATCCACCACCATTTATTATATTGTTATTAATTTAAAGATGCACATCTTATTTCCCATATTTGTGTTAAATTTTATGGTCAACATGCAAAATCAAAACAAAAAAGTGTGAAAAGTTTAGTAAATAGGCCTAAATTATTCAAAACAATTGTTCGATCTTGGTAAAAAATCAGTGCATTTCGATTTAAATTTTTAGGAAAAATTGAGGAGGTATCC
This sequence comes from Colias eurytheme, assembly GCF_061535395.1. NCBI lineage: Eukaryota > Metazoa > Arthropoda > Insecta > Lepidoptera > Pieridae > Colias > Colias eurytheme. The sequence continues at coordinate 509,411 of NC_143001.1, forward strand.
TCATATTATGATGTTTTTAGATTATAATTAATTTCCGGTCTTATCATCATTTTTGTGAGTTATACAAGAGACATACCACTGGAGAATAGTTACTCCTCTGGAGAAAAGTTACTCCTCTGAAGTAAAGTTACTCTTCTGAAAGTTACTCCCCTGGAGAAAAGTTACTCAGTGACAATCCACCATTTTAAAACAATAGTTTTTCCTATTTAAATATTATTAAAAAAGCTCTATTCTAGGCTATTTCCCGGCGCACGAATACGTACCAAAATTCGACTTCAATCCCATGGACTGTACGGATATTGTGATTGGTACTGCAAGAGGCAACTATCATAGAGTGCTCGATTATTATACTAGAGATAGGTAAATATTATTATTTATTATTTAAAATAAGCTATTTTTGAAGTGAATGTTCTTTGCGCGTTGAGAGTAAAATTTCAAGGTCTTGTCATGGCAATACCGTCGATCTTTGAATCTTGCCAAAGAAGTTTCACTTCTGACACGTTTGCACATACGCTCTTTTTATTCAGGACTAAGGAGAATAACGAAAGCCATACTTTAGATGACACTTTGTTCTACTGTTAATGATTGGATGGACTAGTGATAATAGATTTGTTTTTGTACCAATTAAAATGATGATGAGTTATATAGTCCCTATGTATGCTTAAATCTTTAAAACTACGCAACGGATTTTGATGCGGTTTTTTTTAAATAGATAGAGTGATTCAAGAGGAAGGTTTTAGTATATAAGTTATTATGTTTTAAACAAAGCGGGTGAAGCCGCGGGCGGAAAGCTAGTAATTTATAAATTATGATGGATAATTTCAGATCAACTCCTCGTGTGGATACTTTCTGGGGCGGCCATGATGATATCACAGCATCTTCGGGATTTGAAGAGAATGGAGTAACAACTATTATGTTCAGGAAGAAAATTAAGGTAATCTCATTGTAATTATTGGATAGAAAATTATAAATTTAATCATTTATTTATGCTGGTAACAAAATAAAGTGGATTTTATATGGTTTTGTATGTATTTCAAATTCCGAGTTGTTATTAGGAGTTAATTCGGGAAGGTACAAATCACAAGCTAAAATACATTCAAATCTATTCAGCTGTTCTTGAGTACAAGTGGTGTATTTAATCGAATTTATCATTGCGAATGTTGTATGTTTGTTGTTCTTTAGAACGTAACATATCAATTTTATTATATTTTTGTCTGGAGATAGTTAAGAGGCGAGATATTGACATATTATAGGTTTGTTACCGTGATGATATATCTTATTTCAATGGGAATTGCTATATTCTTATTTAAATGACATAACCGCGGGTAATAGCTAGTTTAAAAATAAAATATCTTTTGACACGGTGATAGTTGCCATAATTTTCATTAAACAATTTTATTAAATACTAGCTTTCCCGTTCCCGTGGGATTTCCGGGATAAAACCTATCCTATGTCCTTTCTCGGGTATCAAAATCTATACCAACTCTATACCAAATTTCATGCAAATTGGTTCAGTAGTTAAGGCGTGATTGAGTAACAGACAGACAGACAGAGTTACTTTCGCATTTATAATATTAGTATGGATTTATACAACTTTGGCCGATTTTTATATAACTGGCAGAACAACGTTTATCGGGTCAGTTAATTTAACATTTTTATTTTATGCTGCAATAACTAACTAATAGCGCTTGGCCACGATCCTGATGGTAAACTGAGATGTTTCCTAAGATGGAGCGTTTCCCTAGAATTAATACATACTAATATTAATATATATAAATCTCGTGTCACAATGTTTGTCCTCAATGGACTCCTAAACCACTTAACCGATTATAATAAAATTCGCACACCATGTGCAGTTCGATCCAACTTGAGATAAATAAATAAATAAATCATTTATTTGCACATAGGATAGTTTAAACATGTAGGTACCACGGGCGAAGCCGGGGCGGACCACTAGTATATTAATAGATTTTAATAGATATCTATATTCATAAAAAAATAACATTCCAGGCCAAAGAACCAACCGACCATTCTCTAGTAGACGATGAAATGCATGTAATCTGGGCCCGGGGGCAAGAACTCGGGGCACAACCCAAACAGTTCTATAGACCTGATGAGATCAAGTACCACGGTCATGGGGGGCAGAGGGGCGTGGTTGGGGTTAACTTCTTTGGTAAGTAAGAGAAATAAAAAAAATGTTGTATGGTTTTATGAAACCACGGTAAAAGTGAAACTGTTCGAACGGTTCCGAACACTGCTTTGTGTAGCGCATGTCGCGTGCCGGTCGGCTGCCGAGTAGGTATACCTACTCGGCAGCCGCGATACACGCGACATGCGCTACACAGACCAAAAAGTTTGAGACGATGTAATAAAAGTTTCACTTTAATAAAAAATATCTTTGGATTTAAAGAGAGTCCTGAGCAAGGACGAACCCAGACCTGATGAAATTAAGTACCACAAAAAAAAAGCGTGTGCTGAGCACGCGTGTCAGATGTGAAACTTCTTTAGATTCAAAGACCAAAATCATCGCCTTACACTACGACTTATTGCCATGACGCGACCTTGAAATTTTACTCTTAACGCCCCTAAAGAAGTTTCACTTCAAAAAGTATGACGAATCTTAAAATGCTTCTTGATCTAAAATACATCAAGGTACAGGGGATCCCACAAAATATATAAACAGACATTCTTGAAGCTACGAAGAAGTTACAACAAGCTATATTTTATGTCCAAAATGATTCCTTTGTTTTGCCCTACATAATGTTAATTAATAATTATATACGTAAACACTTTTTTCTTCTTTCTATGTATTTAATATTATTATACTTTAATTTCCAGACGAAGTAAAATCCCCGTCTTCCGGTGGTATAACATCTCTAGACAACAAATGTGGGGCACAATTCAAACTGCCCGCAGATTGTGACGTCACAAACAGAACATGCGACTTTATTGCCTCTTGGGAGTACTTGGGGCAGAAAAGGGGCAAAGATTCGATTAGATTCACGATAACGACAAAGGAGACTAAATATTGGACGGGTATTGGGTTCAGTTTGGATAGGAAGATGGTAAGTTTTTTTAGTTTATTTGAATTCTGGTTATATTTGTAAAGATGGTTTGATATTTGAACATTGGGAGGGATTACGAAGCAATTTGTTAAAGCTTTATTAATTGTACACTGTGTTTATTTATTTATTTATTTATTTATTTCGAACTGGATTCTGTACACAGAATGTCAAATTTATTTAGTATAAATTTTATCAAGCCCTTATTATAATAATAGGCAGTTTACATCTTTTTAACTTATCAGATAAAATTACAAATATTGTGTTAAAATTTACCTCAGCATCAGGAACATGATCAGCTTGTCGTAAACTGGCCTAAATGTTTTTAAAGATCATATAATTACCAACGAACATATTTAACAATTTTGCCATGGAGCAAAAAGTTTCCTATTTCTCATAAAAAATCTACGACACTTACGACCATTTTAACCATTTCATTAACTTACCATAATTATCCTTAAAAGCTTTACCATAATAATTGTTGGATAAAGAAAAGTTGTTAAAACTTTTCTTTATCCAACAATTATTATTCTTAAAGGCTTTGCCAATTATTAACTTTTAGTTACCTTACTCTTTTGCAGTCACAAACAGACGCAGTAGTGGGCTGGGTGGACAGTCGTTCAGGCAGACCATTTTTAATGGACTCCTGGTTACCGGGATATTCTGCCCCACGCTTGGATTCCCGCCAGGATATCTCCCAGGCGAAGGGAGAAACAGCTGATGGGTATACCACCATGAGCTTTGTGAGGAAACGGGATACGGGTGATAGTAAGGTAGGTGGAAATACGGGAAAAAGTTCAAAAATACCTGGGAAAGCTTGTTGAAATATTTATTTTGAGAGAATTAGGGTAATAAAGTACATAATTTAGGTCTTAGATTATATCTTAAATATAGGTATTTTGGTCTTAAATATAGGACTAGGACATTTATTGATTTTAGGTTATGCAGAAATTTGAAGAAATGTGTTTTTCTTGCAAATAAATATACATAATTTTAATTTGAGCACTAGCCAAAGTCGAAATTTCTACAATATTATCAAAACAAAATATTTGACGAGATGTCAAGAAATCCTGCTTTTTCCAATCTTTCTTTCAAAATTGTCTTTTTACTATTGCAAGTACAAGAGTAATTTTCTAACTACCCCCACAATTTTTTTACAAACATATTTTATAAATTTTAACCATATCATCCAAAAATAATTTTTATTCCAGGACCTAGCATTCACAGACGTCCAGTGCTTATACATAATGTTCGTGACGAAGGGTGGCGGGTTCGATCCCGTCAACAAGAGGATGAGCAAACATATGTCTGTGCCGCTTATTACTGATGACAAGATTTGTATCAAGCCTTGTGGACCCGGTGAGTTTTAGTATTATTTATAGAAAAAAATAACATTTTTTGTAAAAAAAAAAACGTTTTTTTGCATAGATTTGTTGTATCTGATTGTTTTGTTCAATCAGGTAGAGGATTTTGTTTAATTCTAAACATGTGTATAAATTATTAAATTTTGCTCAGGAATTAAATTTGATTTGGATTGTACAGTGTTAGCATTTAGAAGAAGTAAAACGATATCAAAATGTCTTTTAATGCTATCAGGTTTTCACCGATGCCTTCAGTTAATAGTTTTTAAATGATTTTTATGACAAATTAGTTTTGAGACTGTGAAAAATCAATTATTCTCCATCCGGAATATCTCAAAAGAAGGTGTAGATAGAAAATACAGATATTAAGACAATATCTGTAATTTTCTATTTACAGCATAATCTTTTACAGCCTTTAACCTAACCATATATTCTCGCTTCTCAAATATTATTTATCTAGCTAATCTTTTGACTAGCTAATCTCCATTCTCACCTCTCAAATATAGCAGACTAAGCTTTTTATCTAACATATTATTTATCCCCAGAACCAACAGACGAAGAAACAACCCCCGAACCGGTTCAACCCGGTTCCCACACATACAACATATATATCCGTATAACCGGGTTAGCGGATAGTTTCCGACCGCCAGCCCCGAGTAGCCCGGATTATACTTCTTTGGTACAACAAGTTGTGGGCAGCTTATCCGGGGAATTAAGCCAGGTTAAGGGGTATAAGGATGTGATTGTGAATGGATTTATGCAGTAAGTTATACTTTGATATTAGTTACCATTATCTACGAATATTTATAATGTATAATCCCGGACATATCTAAATTGTTTATTAAAATTATGGTTAATTTGTAATCTGTGTATTGGAAAATTGAAATGTATGTGACAATATTAATGTAATTTAAATATAATATTGTATTGCAATACCTGCATAAGGTTTCTAATATGTAAAATGTATTAGTATGCAATAAATTATTTGATTTGATTTGATTAGTTACAATTTGGCATTGCATTGTCACCATAGAAATCTAAATAACAAGACACTAGAAGTCGTAAGCGTGCGTGACCTTGTCGCCACTCAGGTGATTTGCACAACACCAGTGCATTCGTCACTGTTCAGTTGCTCTGGAGACGTATGAGTGTATACATGGTGTGTTTCAGCAATTCCCATTGCGGAAATTCTTCCACAAGTTGTAATTATACTTATAAAGGAATAATATTTCATGGGAAAATATTTTTTTTTAGAAATAATGCCGTTTTTCCTTAAAATTATAGAATATTTACAAGTATTACGAGTGTCACCATAGTAATCGAAATAACAATGAATGACACAGTCGACCATTCTTATTATCACGTTTGTTCGTATTGGAGCAAAAAGTCTCATATACTTAGGGATGTTATTCTAAAATAAACCGTAAATTCGTGCGTTAGGATACATATTCAAAAGCTTAATTTAATAGTTAAGTTAGTTTTCACTAAAATCAAGCTGTCCAATAAAAGGCATAGTTTACTTGTGTGTACTGTTTAGCTTTCGGTTTGAATGTGTTGATTTTGGCGACAGCGGTTTTCATACGAATAATTATGACATTATAGCACTTCTATGTGTCTTGTTATTTAGATTTCTATGATTGTCACACTAGCAGCCCGGACTAGATTTCTTTAGTCGGATTTAATTTATAAAGAAGTGACTGTGAACGGATTTATACAATAAGTTTGATTTTGACTGTTTCTCGTTCGTTACAATTAGGCATTAGACACTAGGTTATGACGGCACTGTTAAAAAAACAACTTGATATTAAATTATACAAAAAGTATAACTTTGTTTTAGAAATCTATTCCATATCATTCACTATTATTTTTAACTTCAATTAACAAATTATTAACTTTAACCACTTTCCAGGAACGAAACGAAAGCAATAATAGCGGATTTAACCCTAAAATCAATAGAAACAAACCTCATAGAAGGTTCTAGTGGCCGTGCTATTGACGTCTCTCTCGCACAGAATGAAACAGAGCAGGACAGCGATATAGACAAATGGGAGAGGGTAGTTAGAGATACTTTGGCTAAGGGAAGAGTGGGGAATCTTAATGTGGACCCGGAGTTCTTGGTGTTCGCGCCGGAGAGCGGTGAGTTCAACTCAAATTGTTACTGTACAACCATACAACTCAATGATTTGGAAGAAACTTGCTTTGGAAGATTGAGTTGACTTATGTTTTTTAAAGAAATATATGGTGTGTTAATGTTTTTAAGATATTAAAGTATATTAAACTGAAGTTCCATTTTGAGAAGATATAATAGGTATTTGTTATACACAATTATACATAGAAGGAAACTTTAAGTATGTTTTTCTTGTCATTAAAGTGTCTGGAAGATATTTTTAAGGGATTTGAAATGAGATTTGCCTTTTTTTGGAGTGCAGTAACATTTTGGTTTAAATACTGACTATATTTTAACGATTTTTTTTAAACTATTGGACGTCAATATCAAAGGATAAAGTGTCACTGTATTTTCTAGTGTTTGATTTTTCGCGAGTATTATACATTTAGAAATTAAAGATTATAAACGCGATTAATTCATTGTATTATTTTCCCGTTTCGCACACTTTACAGCGAGCGTGGTCACGGGGCAGTCTCTTACTTCTTAACCGTTATTTTTCGCAAAAAAAAATCTTTTTTGTTTCTCCAGTGATCCTCCCCCCCGAGGCCACCCCCCCTCCCCCCATATTCTGGTCGGGAGTGCGTCTGTGGGTGGCGGTGGGGTGTGGCGCTGCTCTGGGGCTGCTGCTCGCTGCTCAGGCTGCTTGTGGGCTGATCAGTACTGCGAGGAGGCCTAAGGTGGGGATTTTTTGTTATTTTTTTGTAATTTTTTCCAATAAAACTACAATATTCTGGTCAGGAGTTAGACTATTAGAGCTGCGAGAAGACCTAAAGTGTGTCAAATATTTATTTTTTATTGTATTTACAGTGTCTCTCCACCCCCAAAACAAATCCTCTACAATATTCTGAATTAAGTCAAAGGAAGAAACAACTTACAATTAGTGCACAAATGCCGGCTTAATGTACTCTCTAATATATTATAAACAAAATAATAAACTCAAAACCTAATCTTTATCTATTTTAATCACATTCTAAAGTGAGTGAGGCCGGAACGAACATCTAGTATCTAATGTAAATTAAAAGTACCTACTTATATTAGTCATTTACATATCATATACAAAATACATACTCACATATTTACCATAAAAACATATTCAATTCCAGGACCACCTAATACCATCTGCCGCTTGGAACCTAACATCATCAAACACAAACTACGCATTTGAACCATTTGAGAACGACGACAAATTCCCCACAAACCGTCCAACTCGCCCCACATCCCCACCCCCACCCGCCCCGGGGACGGGAAAACGTCCCAAAAACGGGACAAACGGGACAAATGGGACAAATATGTCAAACGGGACCAATAGAACAAACGGGTCTATGGCCAGAAGTGGCAATGGGACTATGGGACGTCCAAATGGATATGACGGCACTTTGGGACGTCCAAATGGATATGACGGGACTTTGGGACGTCCAAATGGATATGACGGCACTTTGGGACGTCCAAATGGATATGACGGGACTTTGGGACGTCCAAATGGATATGACGGGACTTTGGGACGTCCAAACGGATATAATAATGGGAAAAAGTTTTCAAATAGCGCAGCGCAATTCTATCATGATACAAGGTCGTTGCAACGGCCTAGGAGTCAGTATGGGTAAGTTTTTTTTTATTTTTCTATTAAAAAAAATTCGATTTTTTACAAGTTTTTATATTTTTATAACGTGTTGGTAGATAAAGTTGATTTTTTTTAGATTTTCGTGAATGAGGTCACGGGCAATTTAATTATTGTGAAATCAATATTGTTAAAATTCATGACAAAATTTTACAGTAAAAATAGATATTGTTTGCTCAAAAATAATCAAGAAATTAAAATAAAGATTCCATTATTGTTAAATTATCCGTCACAATAAATAATATCATCAACACATCTTTAAAAAGTTCTAGTCCCTATAATGTACCTACTTCTACGTTTATCTAATTAAAAATAAATCATCACAAAACCAATTAAAAACTTCATACAAAATATTTCTAACATAGGTAATAATAAAAAAGAAGATAAAGCCATTCGTTTATAAAATCATTTAAAAATACACAAAACAAAAACCTCCATATAAAACAACGCCATATTCCCCTCAACATTCAACAAAAGAGCTCTCATATCAAGAGTCCATTCAAACTCTATAAAACACTTGAAACGAACATTAGTACTGAATATGATCCACTATTTCGAGCCAGTAGTCATACGACCGTGTGGCCTAATGGATAAGGCGTCGGACTTCGGATCCGAAGATTGCAGGTTCGAGTCCTGTCACGGTCGATGAAAACCTTTTTTTTAATTTTTTTTGGCATTTTGTATTATTATTTTTTCGTTCTGTGTATAAAATTTGTTGTGGAATAAACCTGCGACTTTTTATTTATTGAATTTAAAATTATGTTGAAGGATTTTTTTTTAATATTGCGCAATAAGGGAGAAAACATAATATTTTGTTAATTATAATTTTTTTGTTGATATCTAATTCTAATAAGGAAAATGCGGAAATTTATAAAATTGAAGTTACCTTCATCTCATAACTAATTCATTTCAATGATATATTTTTGTTTCATATTGCACAATATTTTTTAGAATGGTGATAGGCTCACGATTTCATTAAAGGATAGTAATTTATGCAAAGCATTCATTTAAAATCTAACATCAATTATGCTAAACTGTTACCGTTGACAAAAATGACTTAATTGATTAGGATATAATATTAGTAGGTAATTAAATTTTTCTTCAAATATAAAAGTGTAACTAAAACAAGCAAAAACATTCTGCTACAACCTATACACAATGTTTTTTGTTTAATTATTTCATCCAAAATAAATAAATAACTTATATAACTTATACACATAAGTGTTGGTTACAAAACAATAATTTCTTAACTTAACGGTGCTTTTCCACCTAAGATGTGAGAGGATACGTGGCCAGGGATGTTTGTAAAGAACCAATCATATAGCTTCATTTAGTTTGAAGTTAGAAGCGTGCATTTGAAGCGATACTATTGGTTATTTACAAACACATTCCTTGCTACACATGTTCGCACATTATTGGTGGAAATGCACCCTTAGCGTGTATTTTAATTATATTAAATACTAGCTTCCGCCCACGACTTTGTACGTGCATCCCCGTTTTTCCCCGTTCCCGCAAGAATTTTGGGAAATCCTTTCTTAGCGGATGCCTACGTCCTAACATCTACCTGCATGCCAAATTTCAGCCCGATACGTCCAGTGGTTTGGGCTGTGCGTTGATAGATCACTATATCAGTCACCTTTGAGTTTTATATTATATAGATTTTATACCATTATTTTTATTATTTCTCCATAGCTACGCTCCCCGCCCAGACAGGAGCACCTACTCCCTCCCCCGCGGGGCCCCCCCTCGGGGTGCCCCTTCCCCCCACTCCCCCCACTCTCCCCATTCTCCCCACTCCCCTCACTCCCCCCGGTCCCCCTCACGTGGGTCCCCGGACGCAACGCCAGACTTCTACTTCATGCCGTCGCAGAGGAAACACGAAGGTGAGGTTGTGAGGGTGTATGTTACACCAAGAGATTGTTAAATTAAATAAATACTTTAATGTTTTATTGAGAGAGAGTAAAAAAATCGAAAATTGACAGTAAAAGTTTTTGAAAACAAGGTCCAAAAAGTAATGTCCATAAAATTGTTTATAAAACTTTATTAGGATACTTTTTTATTCTCTCACAGTAATAATATAATGTGTATAAATTGTATGTAAATGCTATAAAATTAATAAAAAAGTAATGTTATTTGAACGGTGCTTTAGGGTTAATAGATAGGGTATATAAAATACCTACATGGTTATGTTATATCATGGGCCTTTATTATTAACTAGCTAAAATATTATCCCAGTTTAAAATGTATAAAATATGCATTAACATGTATTGTTCATTTGTTTAATTATATGTTCTAAATTGTAATTATTGAAGTTAATATTATATTGTGCCAATAATGTAGATTTAAAGTATACATTAACAATTTTATTTACATTATGTTTTTCACAAATAACATTGATTATTTGATGTAAAATCTAAAATATATTTTAATATCGACATTTAAGTACAAACATAACTACTATCTAGTATTGCTTAGGTCCGCAGCTTTAAAATTAATATAATTGTTGTATATTTTGCTGTGCTTCTTATGAAATATGTAAGTGTTTTGTAATAGCTGATAGATGTCGCTGAATTTAAACTAATCTAAATTTTCTACTTACTTACAAGTATTATTTGTATTGGTGAATATATATTTTACATGATAATTACAATGACAAAAATCGTTATTAAAAATCCTTTTTCAATCATTAAACTTTTTTAACATGGTGTGGAAACATTATTTTACCAACTTTTTAATCAGTACAAATATTTCATATTTCCCTAATAAGTACTAGTTTTAAAGTATTCATAAGTGATTTGTTACCAGTTACTTTTATCATTCTCATAAATATTAATTTTCAAAACAAATTCTTTTTATCACCTCTCTTGTAAATAACGGTGAAGGTCTGTGTCTAAACTATATTTTCTTTTTGCAGAATTCTGATGGAGTCGCTGTTACTAACACATAAGTTACCATTAAGCAAGATAGTTTCTTTCGATCACATTTCCATACCCGTTCTAGTCTTCGTCACAGTTTTAAAATAAGTTATTACCAAGAAATTACATTCGTTCGACTGCACAGATGGCAAACGCTATATTTCGAATGTGGTTTCCATTTTATGTAAATAACGCTGTATGATAAAGCAATATTATGTGTTTCATTTATTTTATTAACCTATTTTAGTCTTCCAATCATAGATGGCGTTGTTTAGATTTTAGTTTTTTAAATCAGCGCCATCTATCGGTGCTACGGTGCGTTTTTGTAAGGAGGATGAATGCTCATGTTAAGGAATTTAAATGTATCTAGTTTTAATTATTGTTGGTTTGTATAAATCGGATTTTATTAGATAATTAATAGAATTGGTTGCCAGTATGTTTTTAAATATTAATTTGGAATTGTTATTGTATAAAATTTTGCTCTTACAAGCTTCAAAGTAAGCGTTTATGAATCGACAAAACTGTACAAGGAATGACAACTTGGTCATTAAAAAAGTAAATTAAATAGTGTTATTTTATATGTACTTAAATAATTTGTAAGAATTACAAACTTCTATAATTATTGTATATATTATACCCTATTTTATGTTATCATAACACATTACATCGATTTTCTTTATAATATTAGTAAAATAAGAGAATAATTTATATGACGTAACTCCATAGTTTTAACAGAGTATTAATAATACAGTACCAAACCTAAGATTAATGATGAATAAATATTATTTTAATAGAAAACCGTTTTTCATTTATCGCTTCCTTATAACCTACAATAGAACAATTGCAATTTATAATTCATTACATAATCATAGCTAATAATATAATACCTAGTAGAGTTTGTAATACAATAATTTAAGAAAGGTATTTCTATGGCTTATAAAGGTTATAATGTGTAACTCAAGTACACTATATCACTAGCAGTATAAAATCCGTTGAGTGTGTGAAAAGCTAACTAATATACATCCATAATGGAATATGGAATTTCCATATTATATTGTTACAAACTTTAGCACATAATTTAGTAGACCAGAATTTGTACCCAGGCAAATATCTCACCTCAAACACAAATATTAATAATTAATATAATAACAACAATACTACTTACTTCTACTTCAATAATTTATTTTCTTACATAACTTCGGCATGGACCAATAAATGACTTTGCTTATATGGTTTCTATAGGGACACTCTCACGCCATCTATTGAAGACGTATGTCAAGCGATATGAATATGCATTTCTTTTATTATTACTTACACCAATAAGCATTAATTCGATTACTGATATTTCACTGCTAAATATTAAGTGCTCGTATGTATACAAAAACCATTTGTACCTAGTGATTCAAAAATAACAGAAAACAAATACTACCACTGAATTTATTTGTGGACCTAAGAAAAAACACTTTTCGAGATCATAATAATATTTGTTTATACCAAACCGTTTAATCTAATCGGTTCTTTACATATTTTTTAATTTTTTGTTCAGTCATAATACAAGCACTGTCTAGCGACATGCTTCTGAATAATATTATAACTTTCTGAAAATGAACTAAATTGTCACGATCGTAGTAGAAAGTGCCTATTGGTGAAGAACCATTTTTATATCAATACATTCATCAAAAGTTTAGAGCACAGTCAACATTTTTTACTTTTTTTATACCACGTAACTACCTAATGCTATTAAAAAAGTTCGTGCGTACAAAGTACACCATGCCAATTGCCAAGTGAAACTTGCTACGTTCAATCAATGCTACGTTCGCCCTTTTTCTCTCTCAATCGATCTCTCCCTCTTCTTAGAAAAAAGCCGCTGTACATATTCGTGACTAGATATTATAACGCCAATTGGTTTGATTCATTATACCTCTACATATTTTTGTAATTGTAATGTTGTCTATTGCACGACTCACAATGCGAAGCATAGAGAGTGCTTTACGATCGAAACATTTGTTTTGCCTTGGTTATTTAATTAAATACAAGATTGGATTACCACGTAATATCCATCATTTTCAAGATAATTTAATGGAGATGAATACCTACTGTAGTCTGTAACTGGTAAAAATTGATTCAAGAAAATTAAACGGGAAAGAAATAAAGTAGAAATAGAAAAAATAAAATTCACGTCAATCAACACTTTTTTTCGGTTGAAACACGATAGTTTGTGTAAAACTTAATTTAATGCCATTATTTTTTATTAGCTGTAGATCTACTATGCGGAAATTGGTATTGAATAATATTATGGTGATATTATTTAGCATCGTTTATAGCTGTTATCAACGAAAAACTAAAATATTTGTTTCGACGAAGGATTATGAGTCGTGCACTTTTGGATTCTCCAAACTTTTACATCATAATATTTGAGCGCTTGGCTTAAATTTTACGTAAACTTAGGTTGAGCCACGTCACTGCGTCTGCTTTTTGCAAAATAATTTCCCTAAAAAGCCTCGTTCACTAAACGGACCAAAAATACTTTTTCTGTTCGAACCAGAAGTTTCTGACATTAGCGTTTAGCATCATATCAAATTCTTTAAACTCAAACATTCATTTATTCAATTAGACTACTATTTAGTAGCACTTTCGAATCGTCATTACATAGTATTTTTAACATTTACCACCGATTCGGAAAGCAGTATCTATGGAGAAGAATCGGCAAGAAACTCCATAGTTGCTCTTTTAAATAATGTCAATAAATTTACATAATATGTAACTTATATCTAACTACATAATATGCCAAAGAACTGTCCTGTGGTTTTTACGCGACAACCCTCCATGGGTCTTTATCGTCCATATATTCCTGAATACTGTAGTACGCTCTCTGAACTAGTACATTTTTTATGTAAGTTTTAAATTTAGAACTACTAAACTCTTTAATATTGTGAGGAATTCTATTGTATAAGCGTATACCTTGACCCATAAATGAATTTTTAACTTTAGCTAATCGGAAAAATGGCATTTCAATTCTATTCTTGTTCCTTGTGCCATAATCGTGTCTATCTCCTACTCTTGTGTGTAAGTCAGAGCTTTTGTGTACATGCAAAATATTATTAAATATATACTGTGATGGTACAGTAAGGATACCAGTATTCTTAAAATGATCTCTTAGTGAGTCCCGAGCACGTAAATTATATATAGAGCGAATGGCTCTTTTCTGTAAGATAAATATAGTTTCTATATCTGCAGCCCTGCCCCACAGTAGAATTCCATAGGACATAATGCTATGAAAGTAGCTGAAATAAACCAATCTAGCCGTATCTTCATCGGTGAGATGCCTTATTTTTCGGACGGCATATGCAGCAGAACTGAGCTTACCTGCAGCGGTGTTGACATGGGCTCCCCACTGTAGTTTCTCGTCCAATGTTAACCCTAGAAATACAGTAGACTCAGTAGGATGCAATACCTCCCCGTTCAAGGTAATATCTCTGTTCAACTTTTTTACATTAGGAAGTAAAAATTCAACACAAGTGGTTTTTTTGGCATTTAATAATAAATTATTGGCAGTAAACCATTCAGATATGTGTAAAAGAGCACTGTTCACTTCGTCAACATTTGGGTCATGCCTATCCACATTAAAAATTAATGAGGTATCATCTGCAAACAGAACTATTTCACACCTATCCTGCAAATAATAGGGAAGATCATTGATATATACCAAGAACAAGAAGGGACCTAAAATTGACCCCTGTGGAACACCAATGTTAATTGACGCACCGCTAGAACGTTCTCCATTAACAACTACAGTCTGTATCCTATCATGCAGGTATGACGCTATGAGGTTCTGGGCTTTTCCTTTAATTCCTTTAATTCAACGCAGTCAAATGCCTTGGAGAGGTCACAAAATATCCCTAGAGCATTTTTTGAGTTTTCCCATGCCTTATATATATGTGTTAGAAGTGCAACTCCAGCATCTGTGGTTGAGCGCCCCTTTGTGAAACCAAACTGTTTGGTGTGCAGTAAATTATTAGATGCAAAATGACTACTCAATTGGTTTAATATTAACTTCTCGAATACCTTACTTAATGTTGGTAAAATAGAGATAGGTCTATAATTGTTACAGTCTTCTTGATCGCCCTTCTTAAATAAAGGTATAACTTTACTAAGCTTTAGTAAATTAGGAAATGTACCATAGTCACAACACTTATTAAATATGGAAGCTAAATTTTTCGCAATATTTTCTATTATATTATTAACTAAATTTACGGACATTCCCCAAAGATCACAAGTATTTTTAAGATTAAGCGTCTTAAAGGCAGCAACAATATCATTAGCAGTTACGTGTCGTAATTCAAATAATGTACTGCACCCCGCAACATGGTCCCTCAAAAAGGTCTCTGCAAGTGCTGAAGACGAATTTAAACTATTAGTAATAGTAGCAGGGACACTACTGAAGAATTCTTCAAAAGCAAGCGCAACATCAGCACTTTTGTCAATAACCCTGTCATTATTTACAAGTTTTATGGTATTACTTGATTTGCTTTTACCCATTTCACCATTAATAATTGACCAAACTGTTTTAACTTTATTATCAGAGTCGCGTATTTTTTCTTTGATATACAAACGCTTTGCAGTGAAACAAACTTTTTTAAAAATTTTTGAGTAATTTCTAACATAACTAAGAAAAGATGGGTCTTTATTATATTGCTTCATACCATATAATTCATAAAGAATGTTCCTGCACCTATGTATACTAGCTGTCGCCCATTTACTAAATGGTAAATCCTTGGTAATATTTAAAGATTTAACTTTAAATATTTTTTCAAATTCTTTATGTACTAAATTAAAAAGATTTTTAAACATTTCACAAGGACTATTAGGATAGGATTGAACATTTAGTACGGGCAGGTTTTTATTAATATTATTCCTAAATTTATTAATGCCTTTTTTAGTTATAGGCCTAACATTAATCCTTTTAAATGTAGGTATGCAATCCCATTCAAAAACTACTTTCTGGCCACAGTGATCCGAAGTCAATGTATTGAGAATATTTTTCTCTAAACAGATGCAGTCACAGTATATATTATCAATACAAGTTGCAGAAGTAGGTGTAATTCGTGTGGGTTCGTTAAAAAGTTTATATAGATTAAATGACTGAAACAAATTAACAATTCGTGTAGCCGTTTGTGTTTGTAAAAGTAAATCAATATTAAAATCACCACATACTATAACTTTTTTTTTACTCCTGCTTAGACGCTTTAATATTTCTTCCATGACTGTCTCAAACATATTATAGTCACTGGAAGGGGGTCTATAAACGCAAACAATAATATAACGCTCCAGCTCCACACAGGACAGTTCAATGGTCCGTTCTACAGAAAGACTAACAATGTCAGTTCGTTCTTTACATTTTACACTATCATGTACAAAAATAACAGAACCTCCGTGAATAGCCTGTGTCCTAAAGTATATACTTTTTAATTTGTAATTTTCAATATTTACTAACGACTGACATTGTTTAAGCCAATGTTCTGTTACACAAAATATTTTAATATTGTTATCATTCAGAAACAATTCTATTTCTAACAATTTGCTAGCCAAGCCTTGAATATTTTGATGCACAATGGAAAAAGACTGCTTAGCTGTTGTCTTATATACTAGTTTAAATCTAGCTTAGGGCTAGATTGTCTGTCTACACTTAATCTAGGTTGATGTATAAAATTACTACTACATAAAATTATAGTAGATTGATGGTCTGATACCGAACATGTACCAGACTGGTTAATATTATATGCTATTAACATAGCAAGTTCACGCTTATATCTATATGGCAGATACACTGTATTCTTTGTCAAAGTAAAAGATTTAATACATGAGTTAATGTCAAAGTAAATAAATGCATCACGATGATGATTTGTTAGGTTATACAATTTTAAATTCATATAATGAATTAATCTATTTTGTTCTTGTGTTAAACCAGGTAGGTATGGCAAGGTACACAACATAAATTTACATTTAGTCTTACTACTAATATCTAACATTTTTTTTAATCCTACATCAATATCCTTATTATTTATATTTAAACTGTCCCCATATAATATAATTACAATATTATTCTTATTAAAGCTGAAATTATCCAGTGATTTGATTATATATTTAAATGAACTGTTAGGCGTACAAACATTAGTAACTTTAAGCCCTAAGTTGTTGAGCATAGCGCCAAATCCCTGACCAATATTATCTGACCAAAATTATCTGACAAAAAATTTAGATTTATAAAATTACTGTCGATGTTTGATCAAATGTTAGTTTAGTAATTGAGCGAAAAATCACATTACACATAGATATGTGTTTTGTGAGAGCACAAAGACTTAGTTCATAATATTTTTAGAAAAAAATGGGTAACATAAAAAATGCATTCTAGACAGAAAAGGTTGCTTTAAATACTTTCACTTTTTCACATATTATTTTATGTACATTTCTATGGAACGATGTAGCATTAATTTTTTGATGAAAATTGGCTTGAGGGGTATAGTTAATTCTGACTAAGGGTGTGTTTGTAAATAACCAATAGTATCGCTTCAAAACTAAAACTAAAGGAAGCGATATGATTGATTATTAACAAACACATTCCTCACACATCATTGGTGGAATAGACCGGGAGATACTGACACAAAATTTCGATTCATTTGTAACAGGATGGCGGTTCTACAGGGGTCTTAGTACGCAATGACAAAAAGAAAAACGATGGTGTCAACACTGGTACCGGCGGCTTAGTCGCGTGGGCGTTAGTCGAACTCGTCGTAAAAATAGCGAAAGTCAAACGATTTGTAACACAAAAATTTTAGAATTTACCGATAGCCCATAAAAAAGAAGTAGGCGGTAGTGTCATGCCATACTTTTCCGGTGTGACTTACAGCCCGCCATACCGACGCAAATGTGTTGATTTAAAAAAAAACAATTGAACCATTTGTACCAGGCTAACTTTTGTACAGGTAACCATCGTCGTGTAGCCATTTACGAAAATCACCATACCATACTTTTCGGACGATTCCAAATGGTCGCCATACCGCCGAAAATCTGCAAAATTTTTTTTTTCGCCAAACTTTTTGTACCAGTATTGCATTTGGATTTTTGGAGAGTATTTGATAAAATGTGACCATTATTATATTTGCCATACTTCTAGTAGGGGGAAAAAGTGCTGCCATACTTCATAAATAAATTTATTATTAATTTATAGAAGTGAAGATTTCTACCACCTAGATCTGTAAAATTTTGTATTTATATTTGTTGAACCTCAAACTTATAGGAAAGATTAATGCCATACTGTTACAAATCGTTCAAATACGAATAAAATCATACAATAAAAAAAAATCTTATACACATTCGCCACCTCCCACAGGTATGGCATTATCACACTTTTATTTATAATCATTCAGGAGTTGTTGAAAAAAAAATTTAGGGTGTTACAAATGGTTCGGCGAAAAAAAAAATTTGCAGATTTTCGGCGGTATGGCGACCATTTGGAATCGTCTGAAAAGTATGGCATGGCGATTTTCGTAAATGGCTGCACGACGATGGTTACCTGTGTAAAAGTTAGCCTGGTACAAATGATTGAATTGTTTTGTTTTAAATCAACACATTCGCGTCGGTATGGCGGGCTGTAAGTCACACCGGAAAAGTATGGCATGACACTACCGCCTACTTCTTTTTTATGGGCTATCGGTAAATTCTAAAATTTTTGTGTTACAAATCGTTTGACTTCGCTATTTTTCCAATGAGTTCGACTAACGCCCACGCGACTAAGCCGCCGGTACCAGCGTTCACACTATCGTTTTTCTTTTTGTCATTGCGTACTAAGACCCCTGTAGAACCGCCATCCTGTTACAAATGACTCGAAATTTTGTGTCAGTATCTCCCGGTCTAGAACCCTAAACTGGGAAATTTTCCAATGAAACAACTTTTAGGTTAAAACATTTATTATAAAAAATATACAAATGTATCACAGTCATCATCATTACAGTGCACCAAAAACCTTTTATGAGTTTTAAAAAAATGAGTAAAATATAATTTCAAATTTATCACAAATTCCCATCACTTACAGATTTAGTATAAAAAAATAACACCTTTTCACCAAGTGAAGTAAATATAAAAATATTACAAAAAATATAACATCCCATATTTTTTGAAGTGAAACTTCTTTAGGCGCTTTGTAAAATTTCAAGGTTGCGTCATGGTTATACCGTGACGTCATAGAGGAAGACGACGATTTTGGTATCTTTGAATCTTGTCAAAGAAGTTTCACTTCTGACACGTGTGCTTGGCACACATGCTCTTTTTTGTTTCATTACTTTTTAACTGGATTATAGCGAGGAACGAACGCCGAGTACTTGCTTACTCTTGAATCGCCATGTGTCCTGTAAAAAAAAAGTATTATAAGTTTTTATAATTAATATTTACTGTCTATTTATCACTACATACTACACAGTATAAACTAACTATAAATTATCAAAGTCGTAAACAAAGTCGCTTTCTTGTCCCTATGTATGCCTTAAATCTTTAAAACCATGCAACAGATTTTGATTCGGTTTTTTTAATAGATAGAGTGATTCAAGAGGAAGGTTTTAGTATATAATTTATTAGTAGTGATTAGACAAAGCAGGCGGAAAGCTAGTTACTAATCCTACAAATATTATAAATGCGAAAGTTTGTGAGGATGTGTATGTGTATGTTTGTTACTCTTTCACGCAAATTCTACTGAACCGATTACAATGAAATTTAGCACACATATAGAGGGTAACTTGGTTTAACACATAGGATAGGTTTTATCCCGGAAATCCCACGGGAACGGGAACTATGCGGGTTTTTCTTTGAAAACGCGGGCGAAGCCGCGGGCGGAAATCTAGTAAGTTATAATAATAGTTATAGTATAGTATAAGGGCGCTTGTGCACTACAAGGAATTTTACTGTCCGGCATTCCGATTTTTTACGGTCCGGTTTGGCATGAAAAATCCGATGAATTGGCTTGTGCACCTGTCCGTCTTTACTCGGATCAGTGCGGTACAGTTCACGGAAGTTTAGCGGTAGAATGCTATCATATTTTTTTTGCATTTTACAAGAAACGAGTAAAAAATATAGAAGATGAAATATTATATTACTTCGTAAGATATATTTTTCTATAAAAAGTAAAGTTCCGTAAGAGATTTAAAATGCGTGTTTCACTTATTTATTTTAATCGGTGACGAGGAGCTAAAGCTATTCCCACTTGAACTTTAACTTACCAACACTTACTTAGATAATAACTATAGGTCAATGCTTGGTCAATGTATATAAAATAACAATACCGACTTCTCAAATCTCATTGCCAACTAAAAGAAAGTAAAACAAGAGCTTGCTTTCAATTGGCATATGCAGTAAAAACAGTAAAATCCAAGCAAGTGGGCATTCGAAAACAATTATACGTACAGCGACTCGTAGACACAAAAAACCATCCGGAATAGGGAAAAGTAAAATGTCGGACAGTAAAATTCCTTGTAGTGCACAAGCGCCCTAAGAGTCATAGTAACAGTAATGTTTACTGTCATAGTAACAGTTTGTTTTTTTTTTAATTCTTTATTTTCAAGGAACAGTTTAAGTTGAAAATAATTATTGTACATACAAAATTGTTATTTATATAGTTAATAAAATACCTGGAAGCTAAGTTCGAACCCGCGTCTCTTAGCTTCAGCCTCGACTTCTTTAGCAACGGGTTCTTGAACAGAGTTTTTCACATCTATATAATAACATGAACTATTTGCGTAGTGGGCTGTTATCGATTTGCGGTATGCCTGAAAAACATAAAAATATAAATAAATAGATAAACTATATTAATAATTATTTTAGTCATTATAAAAAAACTCAAAGATTTGTTGTTTCAACTAGTCTAAGTAGCGTTTTTTGATACAATATAATTTTATTATATGTATATTCCTAATAAAAAATACTATAAAATATTATGAATGCAATTGTTTGTATTTGTTTGTTTTTTCTTTAACGTCGCGGTGGAACGATTTTATTATATGTTTTTTGTATTTGGAAATATTTAAGAGGCTGAAGCACTCCGTATTGTGTAGGTTACTTTTTATTATGAAAAACCGTTACAGTTATGTAGCCGTGAAAGCGTGACAAACAGGACTAATTTTACCATAATTATAAATGCGAGTTCAAAAAAATATGGTTTTTCTTTTACAAATAAAAATATTCAACTACCCTCCTATTGAAAAACTACCTCCCACAAAGTATAAAAATAGAAAAAATACCCTCCCTATACCTGACAATCTTAATAAAGAAACTACCGTCCATCTAGTCATGAAAATACCACGCGTCTAGAAAAAAAAACATTAAAGAAAACTACCCCCTTTTTATGACAATCTTGAAATAACTACATTCTTCCTATTGAAAATACCCCCCTTTTTATAAAAAAAAGACGGATTGCACTCCGGGAGTGCCAGCAGAAGTGAAAACTTGATTATTAACGTTCAGCATGTTTGATATTTTGGAATGGTATCCTTCTTACGCTTTTTCGATCAGGCCACGTGTCCTGACGCGAGTTTAAGATTTTATACCCATTACAGACAAAGTGCTCAACGCCGCTAAAGAAGTTTTCACTTCAAAAAAACACATACCTTGGTAATATTAGGCCCAGATCCATGAACTATAAGCGGATGAAAGAATACAGTGTCCCCGGGACTCATCTCTAAGTTGGAAAATTTGCTTGTATCGTATACGGATTCGTCTAGAATACCGTGGTACAGTTTGTTTGCACCCTGCAATGTATAAATAAGAATAATTAATAAACATTAAAACACTTGGAAGAATAAATATTAAACAAAAAATAAAGAAATCCTAAGGATATACCAAATTTTGTTTGCTAAATAATTATTAATGATAGAATAATTTATTTTGTCGAGCTGTTTAAACATATTTAAAAGTTGTGTTGTATAAAAAGTTTGTGTTTATCATTTAGATAATTTTTTATTTTGCTTAAAGCCTTGTGTAATGAATTCACAAAGCTTCCGAAAAAAATTCAGTTAGCTCAAACTACCCTCTTTTTAACCAACATTCTACAAAACTACATGGACTCTGAGTACTCTTTATTCACCTGAGTATGTCCATGAGGATACAAAATATTCCTCTTATGTGATCCAGGAATAACATAAAGGCAGCCATTTTCTTTTGTGACGTCATCTACAGCCGTCCACGAAGCTATGATTTTGTCAGCTGGACGAAATGGGAAGTAGAATAGATCCTGAAATTTTAAATTGGTAAAATTTTAATATTAAGCTTTCCATTTATATGTACATGCTTTTCATAACGAATAATTTAATTTTAATTAATTAATAAAACTTTATAATATAAAATTGATTTTTTTTACTAAAATTTCATATTAAACTATTTCATTCATTTCATTTCAAATACAAAATAATTTTAAAGACAGCCTCAATTAATTATTTTGCAAAAAAAAAAGCTGACAAAATATTGAGTATAAAATAAATGTAACTCAAAATGTTACATACGCATTTGATTTCCTACTTTTTTAAGTCGCCAACAATTTTGTTCAACAAGCTCAAAACATCAAAATAAAATGTTTTTGAATGTCCAAAAACACACTTTTTCTCTTTAGAAATATTACACATATTTGTACCGCTCCAGTGTATATTATTATTGTTTGATTTTGTTATGTTTTGTGTGTGCAAATAAAGTGTTTTTTATTTTTATTTATTTTACACAAAGTGTATTTAAAACTATTTCCATCAATTTATTTTATTCTACAAAGCTCTACAAGTTAAAACCTACCTGATGCGGTGGATGTTGCCCACTACCAGGCGGTTTATTAATAAACATGCTGTTCACAACAGTAATGTTGTCACCAATGAACTGCGACAGCACGTGTAGAAGCCGCGGGTGTTCCGTGTATGTCATGAACACATCGTCGTAGTGTATTTCTTGTACCTAAATAGTAAATGTGTATTGGTTATGAACAATAGGTATATTAGTACGTGTATTGTAATAAACTACTAGACTCACATTCGCTCATTACAACTAGACTCACACTCGCTCATTACAACTAGACTCACACTCGCTCATTACAACTAGACTCACACTCGCTCATTACATCTAGACTCATTATCGCCTATTAAACGGTTATTTAAAAACGTTCGACTGACAGAAAACATTCCTAGAAATTAACAGTTATACAAATTAAAATGTAATAAGGGAAAGAGACTATAGGGATATCAATAATGTGACGATAATTACAGCTTTTATTTCCCTATTTATAAAAAATAATATTGATAAATAATATTTTTCTAGAGGAAAAGCTATTTAATCATGCTGTAATAAAAACAGAAAAATGTCCAAAAATCCTAGATCATTATTTAATATTAATGATTTCTTAAGTTGTAAAAACTCAAATTACTTTCTAAAAGAACATCATAACTTATTTTGTTATTATAATAAATGAATAATGATATTTATTAAACTCATGAATTCAGTATAAGTTTTGCGGCAAAAATAAAGGAGAGGTTATAGGTCAAGCACTAATCTTAGTGTTTATTCTAATGAAACAATGTTTTTCTCAAGTCTCAAGGTGCAAACTTATAAATATTTAACATAAGCTGAGATGAATTAATGTTATAATATTTGTATCTCTGGGAAGGAAAATAAATACTATTTGTTTGTTTTTAAACTTAAATTGAAAAGAATATAAAATTAATATTATTACTTTTAATTAAAGAATAGGTATTGCATTTTTATATGTTATTATAAATTTAAGTGGTTTTTAGTTCTTTAATTATCTAGAGCATTTAGGTTGGTGTAAACATAAAATATTACCTTATTAATAACTTGCTCCCCTGTTAATCCCTTTTTTGCTAAAGCAGCTTCTTTCACAAGCGTGGAATTCCCTCTATCTACCACTCCGTTGCACATTTGTATGAAACGTCGCCTGAAATAAATATATTCTTTAAGAAACAATATTCATAACCCATCTCTATATGTACTTATAAAATTCTCGGGTCACAATGTT
Source organism: Colias eurytheme (assembly GCF_061535395.1). NCBI lineage: Eukaryota > Metazoa > Arthropoda > Insecta > Lepidoptera > Pieridae > Colias > Colias eurytheme. The sequence goes on from NC_143001.1 coordinate 533,588, forward strand.
AGTTACCATACACTTCCGAAACGGCTGCACTAAATCTCATGAAATTTTTTGTGCCTATTGGGTAAATCTAAGAATCAGACAACATCTATTTTTCATACCCTATAATGATAAGATCAAGGCAGAACAATGTTCGCCGGGACTGGTAGTGGATTATAAGATTACTAGATTTCCGCCCGCGGCTTTGCCCGCGTTTTCAAAGGAAAACCCGCATAGTTCCCGTTCCCGTGGGATTTCCGGGATAAGACCTATCCTATGTGTTAATCCAAGTTACCCTCTATATGTGTGCTAAATTTCATTGTAATCGGTTCAGTAGTTTTTACGTGAAAGAGTAACAAACATCCATACATCCTTACAAACTTTCGCCTTTATAATATATATTAGATATTAGATTGGAGCTGACAAACATTGTTTTGCTACGAAACCCTAATCTATTAATTATAATGTCAATAAATTGTATGGAAAATAAATATTGATCTATTTACCAACCTACAGAAAACAATAGTAACTCCACTTATAATAGGAAAAGTTGAACGGATTTCAATTTTTGGTTTATCAAGTTTGTCCCTAATTGAATTAGGATAAAATGTACCATGGGCAAAGTACAGACTACTAGTAAATAATATAATTATTTATCCTCGTTTTATTATTTTGTGTCTAAAAAGACTCTAACATATATAATTTAAGCTTGTACTCACTTGTAATTATATAAAGTATCAAATTCAAATAATCCCTTAATAACCAAGAATCCATGGTCATCGTAAAACTTCTTCTGTTCTGCAGAAATTGTGTATTTATCAGATGCATCAGCGAATACTCTGAAAAATAATTATTATTTTTAACTTTTTATAAATAAGTTATTGAACATAATTATTATACTAAAGTAGCACAGGGACATTATTTGTGAAATCTTTGTAAAAGAAAACTGTGTAGAGGTGGGCACTGGGCATTGACATCTGTGCCGCAACAAATTTATACACATAATTGAGTTATTAATAATTATGAATGAAATTATGAAATTTAAATATGAATAATAATATCTCTATGTAATTGTTTGTGACTTTGAAATATTGCCGAAAAAGGTTCCCCGTTCCAGCATGTTTACAACTTTAATTTTTAGCCATTTTATTAAATTCTATTTTCAAATTAATAAAGTACATAAAACATAACTCAGAACTTTGTATAATGTATCACTATAATATGGTTTTGTTGTAATTAAGTTCAGTAATGATATTATAGTTTTAAAATTATGTTTTGATAAGACATCAAAAGTGAAAATAAAGAAATCCCAAATTAAAAAACAATAATTAATATTATCACAAATATATTATGATAGATAAGGCAAACTTGTTTAAGTAAGTTTCTTAAATGGTCACATGACAAACAAGTTATTATTAAAAACTTCTAAATCTTGTTAAATCTGTTTATATTGTATTTTTTATTTCGTAAAATATAAAAATAATACTTACGGGTTAGCAATGGCCTTGATTTGAGGAGTCGCGGAAATTTCCATTTTTAAAAAGCTCTTTTTTCCATGAACTAGATACAAGCTACACTCTCAATTGCCAGTAATAATCTGTTTGCTATACAAGTACATAATAGCTGTTAGATCATTATCCTTTTAGATAATGTTTTTTTATTTACTATTATTTTGATTATATGGTTTCTGAACGAAAATGAGAGTTATCCAAATTATATTTTTGCACTTCACATTACGTTTAGCAATTTTATTTTTTTAACCGAATTACTCGCAATCATACAATATTGAACATATAAATCGTACTCAATCGTATTTCAATAAAAATAGGAATATTTAAATACAATACCTGTTGAGCTGTGAGCTGATTTTATTATTATTGACATACTGTCACTGTCAAGTGTCAACGTCATTTGAAGAAAATCTGCATAGATACCGAACCTTTAGGATGTTTCACAAAACCGTGCATATGCATAAGTGCAAAAACCTACACAAAAACTATTTAACCAAGGTTACACTAAAAATGAATTTTTATTATATTTTTTCATAAAGTGTTTGAGATTTTATTTTTATTTGCTTAAATACATTAAGTTCGAATTACAATATTGTTTCATCACTACATAAAGAATACATAAGACGAAGTTGCGTATATCGCAACATTGTGCGAAATATTACAGCTTATTATTAATTACAATTTATTAGCCGTCTTCAAAAAACGGAGGAGGTTCTCAATTAATTTTTTGTTCTATTTATAAGACTTGCTACCACTGACTTCTGTGATCTCAGTTATCTGCACGAAATTTGATCCAAATACGATATTCCTACTCTTCCAAGTTTTTTCTATTCAATTAAATATTTTTTATAATGTGATTTGCTCTAGCAACCAACTGCCGATGGACAGCACTTCCTAAAAAGTCTGTGTCCTTGAAACGGAAAAAATTAAAGGCTGTTTCAATTAATGTACCTAAGTGATCTTGTAGGAAACTGCACTTCAAAGAGAATACAAAATATACTACTGCTGCACTTCTTACCTCTCAAGGCAACGACGCATTTTGATTCCAGGCAGATGTATTCATTAAATGAACGCCATCTGCAGTCTAATTATTGCCTATCAGCGTAATCAATCAATGGACATAAATACAATTCAGGCAACCTTTATCCTTGCAGATAACTGCATATATATTGCCATGTTTATAAAAACATGACAATAATATAATTCTGACAAACAAATGAATAAAGTAATAGTTGTTTAATAAATAGCTTTTAACAATATAAAATTATTATATACTTTACAGAACTGATGAACACAGGTAAATATTACAATAGTATAATAATTAATAATATATACTTTTACTTTGTTCTGGTTACATTATATGCTTCAGTATTCACTCGGTTTCGAGTAGGCACCAGCGAACAAAGGTACATCATATTGTTTATCAACAATCATGAACATGAAAGGCTTGTTAGCTGTAAACTTCTTAGGGAAACTCCTCGAAACCAACTCTGCAGCTGTAGCCGCACTCGCTGTAGTACCTTCTTCGGTGACTTCTATACTTGCCTTTTGGAAGAATTCAGAAACAGATAGGTTAACGTCAGATATATAAGGAAAGCGGGCTAGCTGACTCGCAAATATCGACTCTAAACCCATATCCGCTAACAATTCCCGCATGTTGCTCAAGTCGGACATAATTTTGAACCGTGGTATCTGCACCATCACGCTTTCCTTCTCATCGAACTGTTTGAATATTGTCGCTAGAGTGATCAACTTAAGTTTCTCAATGACAGAGTACAGTGGTACGTCGGAATACGGGACGAAAAATAGAGCAGAGTATCTACCGCTACTGCCATACGGTAATTCAAGAACACTAGCATTAATTTGATCGACATCCTTCTCATGAAACATGCCGTTCACAAACATCAAATTAACGTCTCCTACTTGGATCCCTCTTTCATTGTAAAACGCGCTTATTTCTGTTTCTTCTGCTAGGAATGGCGTTTCCCAAGCACCTTTGAAGTATAGAGCGTCAATCAATAATAGGTAAACGTCTTCCAAATCGCTTGGATTTACCATGTCTTCGACTGCATTATGTGTTGCTCGGCTTACGTAATCATTTATAGTCGCTGCAGCGGCGTCAGCGTACCCGAGCGAAATAACTTCAATGTCACTAACACCGGTGCTGGCTATCCTGTTTTTAAACGCATCGTTAATAGGTAATCCTTCATCCGCAAACATTACAGCACTTCTTTCTACCGTGACATCTGGGTCCAAATTGGATTTGATCCTGTTGACGATTTCCAAGTATTTGTTGTTGAAACATTTTTGATAATGTAGTTTGAGCACCTGTTTCAGTTCAGCTAGCGTGTTGTCAGCTGCTCCTAGAGACAAACAGGATAATAGCGTCCACGGAGATAGAGTTGAAGCTACGAAATGGTTCTCCTTTTCTTGGGATATTCTTGTCAATAAATCGATTGAAAAGTCATAGATGGCTCGTTTTAACTGTGGTTCTGCTCTCTCCACGGTACATTGTGAGAGTATAGCTGGAATTAAACACAGAATAAGGAATACTTTGGGACCCATTTCGTGTGAGTATCACGAACGGGCTGCAGCGACTGACGTGTATGAAATAATTGTAGGCCTTATCGCAGTGACCCATGCGGTGATAAAAGGTTACTTTAGGTTTATTTTGGATAGATGTTAATTATTATCAATACGTGTTTTTTAATAATTATCAATTTAATTCTAAGAAACAGGCCTATGGATTCCTAAAGACGAGGAATATCCAAGCTAACAAGGAAAACTCAGTTTTGCTTCTGGCACGCCCGATGTATACAACATTTTGTAAACCGTGTCGTCGATATAAGGTACACCGTACATGTAAGTTAACTAAAACTATTTTCAAATCTTTAATAGAAATTTGAAGACACGTCTTTACTCTGAAGTTAAAGTTCCTTGAAAATAATGTCAATAACTGAATATGCGTAGTACTTTCTTTAGCAGTTATGGAAAAATAGACTTAATGGAGGAGACACCACGAACAAAATCTGTGCGCCATTTTTTTGCTCTAACTAAGTTTTAAAAATTATTATCTAGGTAGGTACTTAACGATGAAAGTTATTCCTTTGCACTTTTCCGTATTATTTGTATTATTTGTGCAATATCGTAATACACACGAAGGCATGTTTGATGCGTTTCACTTTAAAACCATTAAAAAATACCGCTCAACATACGTCACATGACGTATGTTGAGTGGAACATAAGTGATGTAGGCGGTGTCGTCTCCATATTAATATTATCTCAATGCTTAATTTGAAGATTTTTGTAAGTATTCGAAAGCTTATAGGTAGCCTGGTTTTATAAACTTTTCTTCAGAATATAAATATTTAATACTAGCGGCACATGAGTAGAAAGACGGAACTTTCTACTCATGTGCTAGCGGTCCGCCCCGGCTTCGCCCGTGGTACATATAAACTTTTTCTCTACATAAAAACCATCCTCGTACCTCAAGGAATATAATAAAAAAAGAATTATCGAAATCGGTTCAGCCGTTCTCGAGTTATGCGCTTACCAACACATTTTGCGATTCATTTTTATATATAAGACTAGCGGTCCGCCCCGGCTTCGCCCGTGGTACATATTTACGTTTTCTCTACATAAAAACCATCCTCGTACTTCAAGGAATATAATAAAAAAAGAATTATCGAAATCGGTTCAGCCGTTCTCGAGTTATGCGCTTACCAACACATTTTGCGATTCATTTTTATATATAAGAAGATATATAATATAAGATTTGTCGCCGAACGGATAACCGTTGGGGCAAAAGCGTTGTAGAGTGGAGACCGCGACTCGGCAAACGTAGTGTAGGACGCCCTAGCAAGGTGGTGCGACGATATAAGCAGGATTACTTACTTACTTACTTACTTCAACGGCGCAACGACCCAAAGAGGATCTTGGCCTCCGACACCAAATACGCAGGATTGCTGGTACAGAATTGTGCTGAAAAGCTGAAGACCGAGCCCAATGGCGTGCCTTAGTCCTATGTCCAACAGTGGATGGAAAAAGGCTGAAGAGAGAGAGAGAGAGAGAGATCTAATATATATTATAAAGGCGAAAGTTTGTATGGATGTATGGATGTATGGATGTTTGTTACCTAAAGTGTAGAACATGAACAAGAATGATGATTGTAAAATATTATAATTTAATTACAAAGTGCATTTTACTTTTCATCCGGTAAGCAGATAACGAGTTGATGTCATCGATGTTTTTACAATTATTTTTGTTATTGTATTATGTTTCAAATTTCGCAAAGGTGGTCTAGAGACTGATAGAAAAATAAACTTTAACCAGCATAGTTTGATCTCTGTGATATATAGTTGTTGTGAGTAATAGAGACCAAGATATAGGTATATTTGTCTTTTATATCTTGAATACAGGTTTAATATTTGAATAACAGTTTTTTCGATTGTTCAAGAGTAAATAACTAAATATAAATATGATTTCCTCATATATATTATTTATACCTAGTATATTATATTACCCGTCCCTGTACTTACCTAAACATAAAAATATATTAAATTGAACTACCTATATATATACCTACCTATATATATATATATATATATATATATATATACATATATATATTTTAAACAAGCTGAGCCCCATGGTTTCACTCGCGTGGCTCCGCTCCTGTTTTGTCATTATGGGCTATCTAACTCTGATACAATTTTTCAAATCGGTCTTGTAGTTCCTGAGATTAGCGCATTCAAAGAAACAAACAAACTCTTCAGCTTTATAATAATATATAGAGATATTTTCGAAGTCATGATACAGATAAGTAACCAGGGTGCATGAAGTTTTAAGCAAAAAATTTGGCAAAAAATAGCGCACTTGATTGAATTCAATTCCGGTGTGTCACAAAAAATATTGGACAAGTGTGAGACTGGCATTAGCGCAAATATTGTAAATAAATACTCCATATCAATAAAATAAAATGTCCGTCTGTGATTTTTATATAAATATGTTATTTCTTCAAAAATAAGAGGTCTTTCATAAAATACGTTCCTTAAATTTTGTCAATTTCGAACGCCTTGTGTCATACTCTGAACGATCATTTTTTACCATCACAAAAGACTTTCTTCAAGTAAAAATTTCGTTGTCATAGAATTGCGAAAGAAAAAAAAATAGTAGGTATCTAAGGAATTTATTTCAGAAAGCCGAGGGTTTCCTAAAACAAGAATTGTATAGAAAACAATGTATTGAATACCCTTGCAGACTTTGAAATCAATCCTCGTCCAATACGCAACGTTTTGCGGAACCAAGATTAGAACTATCTTAGTTTTTAACCTCGACGTTTTTATCTCCTTAAATTATCGTCAATGCTTTCAATATAACCTACTCACTAAGTATTATATGGTATTATTAACATTTTTTGTTTTGCATCTTTATAAAATAAGAAAAAGTCGGGTCAAGGAGGTTTTTGGACCGACAAATTCTTTGAACATGACTCGAATTTGCTCTTTCTTATTACAAGTATGTACATTACATCGTATTTGCATTATTTTGCCATGATTTGAATACAATATGATTCTTAAGGCTTTTGTTCGTAACGATAAACATATTTATAAATAAAAAGGCAGGCTATGTACTACAGATAAATATGATTTTTCATACTTTATTGTAAAAGTATGACTAGATGCTTACATTGTTATTGAAATAATCTAAAACATTGAAGGACAATCGTAAATAAAACAATGTAAAACTTACTCAGTATAATTATTAATAAATAGATGGGTAACTATAAGTACCGGCAAAGAGTATTATTTCAGTTTTCCAGTCAACTATCAGGAATGCAAATGGACGATTCGCTACAAATTCTACATCACTACCAACTTCCGATGTTAAATACTCGGCTATTATAGCTCTTGCACCCTTTTCCGTAATTTCAACATCTACAGCTTGAGACATTGAAGACACATGTATCTTCGAATCTGTTATACCTCTTAAATCAGCGAGATCTGGATAAAACACCCTTTTAACTCCCATGTCGTACACTAACTCTGGAATATTCTTCACAACAGTGCTTATTTTTATACGAGGTAACATCACAGTAATCAGTCTCGAGTCCACTCTTTTAAATAAACTGGATATTGTTCCCAAACGTATTTCTTTCATCTTATAATAAATATCTCGTATCGAGCCCTCTTCAGGTAGGAACACAAGCATCGATAGTTTATTTGGCTTGAAAGGTATTTCCAAAACTTTTGCGTGTATAAACGGTACATCGGTTAGTTTATAATAAGCGACGCTTTTCATCATTTCCACTTCTCCGATAGCATTCCCTTTTTCTGAATGAAATGTTTGTCTCGACGTATATGCTGGGTTGAAAGGCCAAAGCCAATCGCTCTTGAAATATGCTGTATCAGCCATCACAAATATTGTATAATTGAAGTCCTCTTCGTCAATCACATCGTCAATAATTCCGTTCATACTTGCTTGTACAATTTCATTAACTTTGTCCGTCGCTTCTTCCTTTTTCTTAAAGTTCAACATCAATATTTTGGTGTCTTTATTCTTCAGAGTTTCATTTATAAACGACTTCTTGATATCCAGGAGATGGTTGATCGCTATAACGTTGCTTCTCTTCGTCACATATTTGAGTTCCTTGTACATCCCATTTATGATTTGTCTATATCTCCTTTGGTAACATCGGTTTCTGTGGTATTTTGTTACTTTCAATAATTCCTTTTGGGTCGATCGTCGCGCCCCTCTGGCTAGTGTTATCAGTTGGATCCATGTTGATATAGGAGAGAAGGCGAAATGTGCGTCAGTGTCTTGTGAGACGCGGTCCAATAGTTGTACGGAGAAGTCGTAAGTACCACGTTTGTGTACGTTCAACACTTCGTTGTAACTGCAGAACTTTTTCGAAAACACCGTCCCGATCGACACTATTAAAATCACTGCCCGTAGGTTCATTGTGAGCGAGTCTACGCGCGGCGCGATTCGTACGTAACTGCAAGCAAACTCGGACAAGAAAACACTACGTCAGCTAACTGTTCAGTATAAAAACGAATGTAACTTCGACACTCACAGCAACTAAGCTATGTAATGACGTCGCAGACAATAATGAATCGCTTCATACAATGTGATAAACTAGGGTCACAACGTTTTATTTATACCTATGCTATGCAGAATTTATTTGTGACCTGTTTTCCAAATGTTTTAATTGATAAAAAAATAACAACAAGATATCGTCAGATCGAACGTATTGAAAACTGTAAAGTAGGTAATTTTACATTTATTGATAAGATGATTATGCGAGAAGTTGAAACAAAATAAACTATGCACACAAAAACGATTTAATATTATGAAATCATATTTTCTTACAAAATACCAACAAGAATTTGACAAAGTTACCGAACCTTGTTAGTAAAAAAAAAAAGTTTTTATAAGGTCATAATCTTGTCATAATCGGACTTTATACTACCTACTAACGGTGAATTTTTTTCGACATTTTGATAGTTTCATTGGTTGTTAGCAAGCTACTTTATCTTACATCTATTATCAAGAACAATTTATCTTAACTACAAAGATATATGCGAAGCGACAGCCCCACCTAGGTACCTAATAGCATTGAGTAATTCCTTCGATTGGCGTACTAATTTTATTGATTAGAACCTGCATTAATATTCTTGTTTGGTTGCCAGCTCTTCCATGTAACAACCTTTGTTGTTCATTAAAATCACCTACTTTAGGAAGGACAGAGCAATAAGAAGCTTTTGTTTGAGATGGTTATTTGAATTTAGATGAAAGCGATTTAGACTACTGGTGCGATTTGAAAAATTCTTTCGGTGTTAGATAGCCCATTTATCGAGGAAGGTTATAGGCTATTTTATCATCACGCTAAGACCAACAGAAACGGAGCACTGCGTGTAAAACCGCGGAGCACAGTTTTGCTTCAATATCCAAAACTGGCCGCTTTTAAAACATTCCATTCATGATCACGATTTTTTACCACCTTTTATGAACAAAATTAGCGGCAAAATTAAGTCATGGTAATTGATCATAAGGTCGACTACCTACTTGCTTCTATTAAGTGCGGTCATCAACACTATAAGTTATGTACCTATGATTTAATCATTTTATCCTTTGGCTATAACAAATGTTAGTTACCACCACATACCACAGTTAACGTCCGCGTCGGTTAAAAGCAGCCTACACCGGTCTCCAAATTGTATTGGATTGTTTTAATAGTAGAGATCAATATAATATATTTGTTTTATCAATTATCTATATTGCTGGTAAGCGTAAAACTCAAGAATGGCTCGACTTGGGCTCATTTTTTTAACAATTTTGTTAAGGTAACTACGTCGAAGGTTCTTATGGAGAGAAAACACGCAAAAGGGGCGATAGGGGCTAGGGCAGAACAACGTTTGCTGGGGCAGCTAGTTATGTATATAATTATGAGCGCTTTTATTTATAAACCTGTAGGTAGATAAACTTATGACTCTTGAATACACTTTTGGGATGTTAAAGAGAATTTTAATTGGTATGTTTTTAACAAAGGTCATCGTTTGTTTACAAGCAGTTCATCTGACCTTAGCATTGCGATTCTAGCATAGCAATTAACATGCGTTCGTTATATTCTCAATTACTCTGTTAAATCTTACAACTATTAATAAGTATTATGTATGTTTTCAAAATACATTTTTTGTATGGAATACTTCGTGATTGGATGACATCACAAAAAGTACGTGAAGAACGCTGTGGTTTCTAAATTGGGTTCCGTAGTTTAATGTTTTAGGTAGGTATATAAATTTGGTGTAAATTATGTTTTGAAAATAATAATATCGTACGGACTACGGTGATGATCGCGGAGACCTAGAGCTTGGTTACCAGAGTGGATTTCACAACTAGCATTTTTTTACTAATTTTGGTGGAAATTTTTGTTTATGATTTTTTTTTATTCAATTTGATTTTAGGTGTTAGATAGTAACTATCTTTTAATTAAATTATCAACAAGAATAAGAATATTCCCTTAATTAATCATGTTATTCCTGACACCGAAATTGACCTCCCACCAAAATTGGTTTTTTGACACCAAAATTGAAAATGATACCACCAAAATTGTTACACCCCACCAAAATTATATTTGGATGGAAAAAAACCTTGTTTTGCAATAAAAAAATGAAAAATAATAATAAAAATTGCCTTTTGGTAACAGATCTGCTGACTGCCTTGGCTGGCTTGCCTGCCTGAATAACTTTACCTTAAAATTCATGTCATGTAAAGCTAAGCGTGCAGCCTTAAAGATGGACAGAACATGTACTAGTATATAAAGATGAATCCTAATGGCTGAATATGTAGCATATTTAAAAAAAAAATAATCTTAATATGATTGTCTAGTTTGAAAGATAATCCCATGACTGGGCAACATATTTTATTAAGAAAAAAAATGTACTTACCATTAATAATCTAACATTTTATGGTTCGTGATAAAAGTATAAAAGAACTTTTTGTGATACTAACATAACCGAATGAAATAATATGTTGGGCATATAATTTGTAATTATCATTTATTATTAATTATTCCCACAAGTTACAGTTAATTACAGTCTTTTATTTTCAACAGTCCAGCTCTTTTACAACGGAGTAAGGAGTGTAGTGTAAGTTACTTAAAAATTAATAGGAAACATGTTAATTATTTTATGTAATTCTTCAAATAATCAATCACAGTACAATCACAGTTACTACCGTTAAAATAACACAAATATATAAAGATTTCTTATTACAAGAATAACGAATTACTGGGACTTCTTATACTTTAAATAAACTTTCATTATAAAGGTAGGTTAATCAATAATTTCGATGTAAATTTCTAAGAGAATCATTCCAATATCGTTTTTGCTTTCTCAATCCACCTCTTGTTATATAATCTTGCTTGCCCGGACAAATTCGACTATTTTCATCATCTTCAAAGAAGTTTTTCACAATATTGCGTAGTCTTTTTTGTTTAGGACTGATTGATTTAGGACTTACCATACGACTTATCTTCATCTTTTTTTCCAACCTCTCAAGTCTTTTTCTATACAAAAACTTTTGTTGTTGTTCCTTCAGAAGAGCTTTCTTAAGTAATCTTATTTTGGACTTTTTCTGTTCTCGGTATTTTCTAAGTTGGTTGTTCAGTTCTCGTTTAAAGATGCTACTTGTAGAAATATCTGACTGTGGACTGTTTCGCCCAGACATAGAACTGGGAGAGTGTATGCAGCTTATGTTGGGACTTATAAATGGAGAAGCGGTCTCATTAACGGGTGTGCTTCTTTGAATAGCATCGATGGATAAAGTTTCTTCAATCGGAGCAGCAGGAGCAGCTTCAACGGTAAAAGTAAGACTTTTGTTGTGGGATCGCAAAACTCGAGGTGAATTTGATATTGGCTGATGTGTTTGCTGTGACGTAGGCTGTGACGTTGTTTCGATGGGTAAATTATGTAGTGGAATGTAGCTGGACAGTATTGAAGGTAAACCTCTTCGTTTTTTTCTTTCACAGTACGCTTTGAAGTTAATATAATTTCGTCTCTGTTTCAGTCTACGGGCTCGAGGTGGTAATTCGGACAACGGTACAATTTTGCCTTCAGCTTTCTTTCTGTGGTATCTTTCGCGTTCTTTTCTTCTCAGTTCTTCAAGCTTGAGAGGATCTTTTCTGATGTTTTCTTTTCTCTTTCTTTCTGACTCTCTCTTTCTTTGTAACTGCTCTGCTCTAGTTTGTTTAGTTTTTTCTTTGGATTCCTGTAACAGAATACCTTCTTAATTTGAAAATATCTATCTACAGGATAAAAAAATAGTGTTATGTAAGGGTCCCTAGGTTATAGAGTTTACTGTGAAAATATCAGCATTTTTTGTGATTTGTATGGGCAAGTCCCTAAGCATTATGAGTTTGCTCACACAAAAGTAAAAAAAGTTACTCTTTCAGCGCTGTTATCTCGAATAGGTATAATTAATAGCCAAAGTAGAAAAGGGACACAATTGTAATACGACCTATGTATCGTCCTAAATATTTTTTAATACAGTATGTACTAAAGAAACCATATAAATATCCAATTTTAGGAGAAAAGAACAAATATCAATGATAATAAGTTAACTTCATAAGACACGTGCGAGCGCGCTCAATTATTTTAAAATTCAATGCAGTTAAAAAAATCAATATTATAGACAGGAAAGTATATTGTAAAATTACGAGGCAAGGGAAAAGAGGGCACAAGGCGGTACATTGTGCTATCATCATAATATTTCGACTCATATTCGATTTCATAGTAATTACATTAATATTTAATTCGATTTATTAATTGATTTTATCATTTTGGTCTCATGAAGCAATGTTGGTTTTAGTAAATAAACATTTTTATTTGAATTTTCTAATTTTGGTGTAAGGAAGCAATTTTGGTGGGTCTAAAACTGCCACCAAAACCACCAAAATTGTCCCACCAAAATTGGAAATTGCAAGAAAAAAATTCTTAAAAAAAAACTACGTGTACTAAAATAATAACATATTTACTAAACAATAAACAAACCAAAACTCTACTAATACTCAAAATAACAATAAAATATTACTGTCACAAGTATGATTATTTAAGTACACCAAAATTGCATAAAATCGGGGGTGTTGCAATGAAACTGTTTACTTACATTTTTTTCGGGAAACTGGTACGACACAGCACACAACCACCTGCTAAGCCGGTTAGCGCGTGGCTAAATGAAGTGCATAACGTAATTTGTATGCTTTAGGAATCACTGGTGTTTTGTAGAAATATCGTTTTGTAAATGACACCAAAATTAGAAAATTCTCGGCGACAGACCTAAATTGTGCCTGTAAAACTATACTACAGTACTTAATATAATTAAATTGATATATTTTGAATGGTCAACTATTATAAAACGACTACATAAAAATTAAAATCAAATCCTACGTCTAGTTTTTAGTTAATCGATCTTGATATTGGTTGAAGTAGGTCGGCGACAAGCCACCAAAATTGGAAATCGCCTATATTTACTTCATTTTCTTGGAATATAATAATTATTTTTAAACTATAATGATAGGGCCATATTATAAACACTGTGCTTTACGATTAAAACAAAAAATAAAAACAATATCTTGAAAAATAGGATAGTTTTCAGCCTTGCCGCGTAAAAAAGCGGTTTGGGAAATCCACCCACCAGTTAAAAAAATATGTTTGTGCATTTAATTAAGGCGCTTGAGTAAGATAAATATTGAATATTTGTACCATGTATTTTTATGAATGAAATGACAAATAGAATTAAATTAAAAACTAAATAGTTAAGTCTGTATAGTTTTTATTATTACTTATCTACATTGTAAAATTTAGAAAATATTAACATTAAAGAGGTCTAGAAGAACCCTAGAATGATCTGTTGAATGCCGCTCTGATGATGTGTCACACAAAAAAAGTGATAGACAAATATAATTCGTATAAGCCACATTCATTTTGCGATGTTTTTGGACATAGTTAATGTGACAAATAATACATTTTGAATAAAAATATTTCCTTATTATGATAATTATTCATAATAGGTACAAATATAATCTATACTTTACAATATTGGTCATAAAATCTTCAAGCAATAAAATGGATTTTATGTGCATATTATAATAAAATCATAAATTAGATTTCAAGTTAATACAGAATATAGGAATAATATGAATTTAAATTAACACTCTATAGACTACAAGCCCGCATAGGACAAAAATATGGGTCAAATGAACCACCAGGGGACATATCTAGAACGATAGCAGAGCAAAAAATAATAAGATTCATCACTATGCCGTCACTTGTAAGCTGTCCAACTGAGTGCAGATGAGAATTGAAAAGTATAGGTAGACTCGGTAAATTTTGGTCATATATTTTTGTACGGCATTCTTAACCATCGATAGATCCATTAAAAATAATAAGAAACCGCTCAGTGCCGTACAAAAATGGTGGTCCACCAAGTCGGAATTTTTATTTAATTTCCGAGAGTTACCGGGGGTAAATTTGGTCATTTGACCATGTACGGCATCTGTGTCATACTATTGCTATACTGCTTTTAATCCATTATTCCGCAACGCCGTACAAAAATCATGGGGACAAGGGGAAAAAATCGAGAGATGCAATCCCCTCTCTTTCCCCACTCCAGGGGGTCATTTGACTAAGTACGGCTTCGGTTCCAAAACATTATCTAGCACTCAAAAGTACTATTAAAAGCAATGCCGTCAAAAAAATAATTGTTCTTTTAAATGTATACCAATAATCATCTTAATTTCATCAAATTCTTGATATAAAGAGCTGTAAGGTCATTTGACCCTGTACGGGAACTTTTTTTTAACATGATATTGTAAAATTCAATTGTTGTATAGTATTGCCGTTCAAAAGAAACCGTTATAAAAAAAGTTATAGAGAAATGCAAAACCAGAAATTTTGTTTAAGTTTAAACATCGTAGATTAATGAAATATAATAGTTTTCTACACTTTATCCGTTGTTTTAAATAGTATTAACATAGATAAATTAGGAAAAAACGATGCCGTACATTTTTGTGCAGACCACATCTTTTAGGCTGATGAAAGCGACGAAAGCTATAATTTTAAGGGTGCTTTAAGGCCATTTGATACAGTACAGCATTAACATATTTTTACCCAACTACGGCAAAGCAAAAGGAGGGTTATGGTTGTTTACAGGTCATGTATGTATGTTCATCTATTTCCTCGTAACTTCTAAACTACTTATCAGAATTCGACAAATGACATATCATTCGTCGCGTCTGAATTGTTCACTGGATAACCAGCGACCAGCTAGCTAAAGGCTACATGGGGTTTCACAAAATCTAATGTGGCGCCCTCTAGCGGACAAAACATACAGAGTAAAAAAATAAAGTTAAGATAAATATGCAGTGTTTGGTATCATTTGAAAGCGCTTTACTTGTACATTTTGAATATGTATATATTACTAGCATTTGCTTGTGACTTTACCTGTATTCATGGACTGATTGCATATAATTCACATCTTTTCGTTCATAGCTTTTTTATTAGTTCATCAATTTAACGGAGTCTATTCCACCTGACTCCGACTTTCCAAGGTGATAATTAACCACCTCGAGCTTCTTAATATTAATGTATATTTATATTTTATTATAAAAATATAAAGCAAACATTTCGTTATATGGATTTTTTTCTTTTTCAGATTTTTCCCCTTTGAACCAACGAAAATGTACGGCACATGAAAAAATATTATCTATGCATAAAATACTTTAAAAATAAATTTATTTCGTGTTGTGTCAAATGACCCCCTGGAGTGGGGAAAGAGAGGGGATTACAACTCTCGATTTTTTCCCCTTGTCCCCATGATTTTTGTACGGCGTTGCGGAATAATAGATTAAAAGCAGTATAGCAATAGTATGACACAGATGCCGTACATGGTCAAATGACCAAATTTACCCCCGGTAACTCTCGGAAATTAAATAAAAATTCCGACTTGGTGGACCACCATTTTTGTACGGCACTGAGCGGTTTCTTATTATTTTTAATGGATCTATCGATGGTTAAGAATGCCGTACAAAAATATATGACCAAAATTTACCGAGTCTACCTATACTTTTCAATTCTCATCTGTACTCAGTTGGACAGCTTACTAGTGACGGCATAGTGATGAATCTTATTATTTTTTGCTCTGCTATCGTTCTAGATATGTTCCCTGGTGGTTCATTTGACCCATATTTTTGTCCTATGCGGGCTTGTAGTCTACTATACGAGCACCCGGATGGCGGAATGGAACAAAGTTTTAAGTTATAGAGAGACAGACAGAGAAACACGCGCACGCCGCACGGCTCTATATAGCAAAAAGTATCCTTATTCCATAAATCATCTCTATCATCTTTCGCAACGCCCGATAAGGAACTTCGTTCCAATAACTAAAGCAAAGAACCTTAAACCAAAGATTATTGTCTGTCAGTTTTGTTACAATTTTGTGGATATTGCACGACTCATGATGCGAAGCATCAGAGAGTGCTTTACGATCGAAAAATTTTTTTCGCCTCATTTTTGCAGCTATTCTTATTATTATAGCCTTGTTAGTTCACGGAATCAAGATATTTTGCATACTATTGTCGAGATAATTTAATGGAGATTAGTCCCATACTTTTTAAAAATTGATTTACTTCAATAGAATTGGAAAAAAACACCGAAATAGGTCAAAAAATTTTCCTGTCCGTCATGTGTGAAACCTGAAAACACTATAACTTGTGAAAAAATCCATCATTTGAGTTAAATTTTTTTTAAATATTCTAATCGATGATTGTAGGTCACTGAATGCGAATGATTAATTAATTCAGTGTCGTTTAATTGCAATTAATAAAAAACGAAAACTACAATAAGTTTTTTTTTATATATTTCATAATTAAATGAGCATTATGAGTCGTGCACTTTTGGATTTTCCAAACTTTTGCTTTATTTTCAATCAAATACATAGTTATATGCACGAGTGCTTACTGCTCAAAAAAGCTACGAAGGCTTTCCGCAGTTTTTAGGTTAGTTGGGTAAAATGTTAGCACTGAAAATATCGAAAGTAATAGAAAAATAGATAATCATGAAAGACAGGTTACTATTAATAATTTTGTGTATTTTCAATGGCATGTTCTAACTACATAAAACAAAATAGTTTGGAAAATCCAAAAGTGCACGCCTCATAATTTTTTTTAATAATTATTTATTAATAATTATTTTTGTTTATTTAATAACAATTAAACCACATCGAATCAGACCCTGAAAAATGAAAGGGTTCTATTCCTGAGCATACTCAAGCGTAAGAGAAAAAAAAAGACTCGATTAGTAAAGTATTTCGGTCGCTATCGTGTTAACAAGAAAAAGGATCCGCACATACAGACACACGGACGTCCAAGACAGAACTTTTTTAAACTGTTTTTTAACTAGTTTAAATAACAAAAATGACATCAAAAATATCATGAATGTTAAAAATAGTGTTTTTTCTTAATATGTGTGTGTATGTATTATCTTACAAGTGTAATGTATGATACATAAAGACATTTTAAGTTTGAAAAATCAGATGTTTTGCGCGAAGCGACAGTAGTACCCACCTCAACGCTTCGCTTATGAGGCGTGCAAAAATCTGCTTAATGCTTAGAAGATATCATGGGGATCTTGATTTTTTTTATAATGCAAATATTATGTAAAGAGGGTTTTTAGTTAGGTATTTATTTGCTTGCAACCCTCAACCCTAATTAACTACAAAATGGGTAGTAAATTATTATTGAGGCCAGTGATCTATACTCACAGAATAATAATACTATTTGATACATTGTAAATACTTGGTCAAGGATGATTTAGAAGTATGAGTCAAAGGAAATAAAACTTTGTTTCAATTAAAACTTTTATTAACAATTGTAATATTTATGACTAGTATCACAATAACAGCCTCATAATAAAGATACTTAACAATATGGCTTAATTAATATTTACATTAATCGTTTTCATATATTTTTTATTACATACATATTTATAAATATAATTGTATATATGAATATTAACACAACGTTTATTGGCACTTAGGTTTTATTGGTTTTAAACAATAATATAAGTAAACAGGTGTAGATAGGTTACCCAACGCAACATAATATGTTAAATTATTACGATTTTCAAGTCAAATGTGGCTGATTAGCAACAATTCGGAGCACTCTATACCTACCCCCTATTACTTATAATATCGTTGGTTTGAAATAAAAACATTAACAACAAACAGTTTTGATTTTGTACTATTGTGTAAATTGCCTTAAAAATAAAACTTATTACTATCCTAAATAAGATTTAAATTTTGATTCGAATCATCTAGCATTTCTAAATAGGAATAAAATACAACAAGAAACCATCAAGAAACTTGTATAACTAGTAAACCCTGATATTACAAACATACTTGTTAAATTTAAATAATTTGTTCAATAATTTGTCTTTTCTTTCTTTATTTTTAATAATCTGTGTCTAATTGCAATGTTTTGTCACGTTTACTCATACTTCATTTACTTTAAGAATGAAAGAGACAAAAGATAATTTTTTTAACACAGATTATGTATATTGCCTTAAATATATTTTTAAATCAGTATAATTTCGTTTTTACTATTTTTTACAACCTTGTAATGTATCATAGTGTAAAATATATTATTATTAAATTGTAATTTATAGTTCAAAGCCGTACTAAATGTTACGCATAATTTATATGAATCATTTTCATATCTAAACCTATAATAACGAATAATCTGTGATGATCCATAAACATTAAAATACAGTATAATTTATTCCGTAGAATTAGTTCAGGTCTAATTATTTCGATTACTCATAAACAAGGATACTGGTTGTGGAAGACAATGCAAAGTATGAGTTAATATTTTAAAATGAAATATAATCTTAACTTCTAAAATATAAGAAACTTTATAAATCTAGAACGCCATATTATTTGTCTTTTATCAGATTTACAGAATTCTAAATTGTTTATTATATAGTAATTCGTACTCTTATTAAAGAAAAACAATAACAGCAATAACATGAATATTTTGCATAGGCGGCCATTTATAAAAAATCTATAGTAAGTGTTTGAATTGCGTGAGTTTGAGTTCCATCAAGATATAACAATATAAAGTATAAATCATAGAATCTAATAATCTCATCTATATTCTGATTTATATTATATACTAATCTTATATATAAAAATGAATCGCAAAATGTGTTGGTAAGCGCATAACTCGAGAACGGCTGAACCGATTTCGATAATTCTTTTTTTATTATATTCCTTGAAGTACGAGGATGGTTCTTATGCAGAGAAAACGTAAATATGTACCACGGGCGAAGCCGGGGCGGACCGCTAGTAATATTATAAAGCTGAAGAGTTTGTTTCTGTCTCAGGAACTACTGGTCCATTACTATTGGTAGATAGTCCAATTATTTATAGAAGCCACGCGGGTGAAACCGCGAAGCACAGCTATTATTAATTATTATATTGAAGTCTATTTATTTTGACGTGACAACGTCTTATAATTCGATAGCGCCGGCTGCACGCACGAAAAAACATGACTCATGCGGCGTTACCTCGCTCTGAGGCGTTCCATGTAAGGCTTGAAGTGCGAGCGAGAGCGCGGAACGAGCGACAAAGAAGCACAATCGGACGCTGTCACGTTCAACTATCGTCAGTAAACCGACTTTACAGACAACCATTTTTTGAAGTGAAACTTCTATATCGGGGTTGGAAAAAAATTGAGTGTAACGTTTTTTCGTTACGCGCCATCTTGTTTTTATCCCTACCACGCGTGATTGACTTATTTCTGTAAAGTTGCATATAGTAAATTATTTTTCGAAAAATGAGGTCATAAAGAAGTTTCACTTCTTACGTGTGTACTAGTACACGCACACATTTTTTTCATTGGAAAGCAAACATCATAATAAGTACTGGGACAGCTATAACACAGAACAAATACACAGAGGTCCGGGGTTCACATTCCGATATGATAACGAATTGTTCGTTCCATAAAGAATCGTTGTTCCGTAGAGGCAGCTCTAATACAACCTGAAAAGAAGAGTTTTGAAATAAATTATTTGTGTGAATATTTATTGAAGTGAAACTTCTTTATGCACGTTGAGAGTAAAATTTCATTTTACGTCATGGAAGGCGACGATTTTGGTATCTTTGAATCTTGCCAAAAAGTATCACTTTTGATATGTGTGCTATATGCACTCACAATCTTTTTATTGTGAAATAATAGTGGAAAATATGTATTTGTTTTTAATGTAAAAATGATAGTAGGTAATGCCACAGATAATAAAATACTGGGTAGTGCGGCGAAGTATGTTGCCATATAATAAAAAATAAATGTTAAAACTTAGTTTGTTTTGAAGTTATTACAACAATCAAATTATTTGGAAGATTAATAAATAGCTAATTACCTGTTATTTTGTTGAGATTTACATACACTAATTTAAAAACTATAAAATGCTAAAAACAATGCTACTACATATATTTGTTTGGTATTCCTCAACGGTACGACACTTAGCAATTATTTAAATTAGACTGTCAAAGTTTATTTATATACAATCAGTTGGTGTTGTTAAAGATTGTAAAATATATCAGATAACTTAAGAATAATACTACCTATTAATGTTTAACACAAAGGATTTCGATACGTTATATCACAGACTAATAATAATATACTACGTATACAATGTTATATGTAGGAAGGTAATTTAGGTATTGTCTTTGGATACTTTGTATAGTTCAGAAAAAATAATTCTCGATTCAAACTATGTTTTTTTTGAAGTAGAACTTCTTCAGGCGCGTTGAGAGTAAAATTTTAAGGCCACGTCATGGCAATACCGTCACGTCATGGAGCAAGGCGATGATTTTTGTATCTTTGAATCTTGCCAAAGAAGTTTCACTTCTGAAACGTGTGCTCGGCATACGCGTATTATTCAATATACTAATGAAACGCGTATTATTCAATATACTAATAAAAAAAGGATGTAGTATTGTACTAATATGTACATTACTACTATACTACACCCTTCATTTATGGTTCAGCCATTCTCGAGTTTTAGCGAGACAAACATACAGTAATTTTCAAATTTCAATATACCATAGAGATAAAATATATTTTTTCACTTACCTTTTGAGTAGAAAATATATCAAGTAGCAAGTCACATCTATCTGTACTATTTCTGCACTCACGTAGTGTTGTTCTCGCAATGTCATATCTTGTCTTCTGAAGATCGAACTTGGCCTTAATAAAGTTCTTTTGGACTTCATTCTCTGAATTAAATACGAAGAAATAGTAGCCATTTGCTGGGACCCTGGAAAAATTCAAGTGTTTATAAAGACTATGTTTTAAAATAAACGATACATAAAACAATAAATTTGAACTATTATTGTAATTCTTATCCTTTTCTTTAAAATTAAATAAGAAGCAGGCGAGATTGTGGCTTTTTTACGCTATACGAAAGTTGATGAGGATGGATGGATGTTTGTTACATTTTCACGCAAATACTACTAAACCGATTGCAATGAAATTGGTTATGCAGGTAGCTGAAGACCCAAAATAAGATAAAGACTACTTTTTATCCCTGATGAAATTTTGATATCTGGTGAAATCTTGCATATATACCCACAGGCACCGGAAAAGAAGACGTGGGTCATGTCGGATTCTTACCAATTAAAACCGCTTTAAACAACAGGTAACCTGGGTGTCTTCAAAGCAATAAACTTTCAAGAAACAAGTATCTTCTAAAGAATCGCGCCTATCATGCCATTTTACCATCTCCATCCATACTAATATTATAAATGCGAAAGTAACTCTGTCTGTCTGTCTGTTACTCAATCACGCCTTAACTACTGAACCAATTTGCATGAAATTTGGTATGGAGATATTTTGATACCCGAGAAAGGACATAGGCTTTTTATCCCGGGAAAATGACGCAATCCTGGAAATCCCACGGGAACGGGAATTATGCGGGTTTTCCTTTGAAAACGCGGGCGAAGCCGCGTGCGGAAAGCTAGTATAATTATAAATGATGTTACATATGTATTTTGTAAAATTAAATTGTAAAACCGACATGATTAAAAAGAGCAAATGGAGTTTCTTGCCGGTTCTTCTCCATAGATACTGCTTTCCGAATCGGTGGTAAATGTTAAAAATGACGTTTCAAAAGTGCTTCTAGAAGAAGAATTGAATAAATAAATGTTTGAGTTTGAAAAAAAAAACCCACCTATAAGTAAGAGCATTAACCCTAGCCGCATCAGCGATCCCCCCCTCCCCCACCCCCCGCTCGCACAAACTGCTGGGAGTTAAGGGCAGGTTCAGTATCAACCCCTCACACTCCAATAGAGCTTCCTCACTGCTAGAGAAGGACGACCAGAACTCGGAATTGGACATGTCAATGGCGGTTGTTTCGTTTACCGTTTGGTGTATGTCCGCGTATAAGTCGGGGAGACCCTGGAATTTGAGAGAAATTAATTTCATTTTTATTAAAAAATAGAAAAAAAGACGGGTTGCACTGGGGGAGTGCCGGCAGAAGTGAAAACTTGATTATTAACGTTCAGCATGTTTGATATTTCTTACGCTTTTTCGATCAGGTCACGTGTCCTGACGCGAGTTTGCCGCTAAAGAAGTTTTCACTTCAAAAATACACTTTATCCCCTACTTCGGTAGTTCCAATTTAAAGAACATTTATTTATTTGTTTACTTATTCGTTATTGTACATTGGGTTTTATCTTATTTTATAAATATCTTAATTATGTACAAATGGCGGCCTTATGTTTGTTCGATTTTGAATTAAAAATGTTATTTAATGATTTGTAAAATTAGGCTTATTATATGAAAAGGATTATACAAAAAATGTAGGTATGGTAAATAAATAATAAGCCAATCGTTTGTTAAAAAATTACCTCCTCAGCCGCTAAATTCCTAGCTTCATCATCTTCATTAAGCTGCTTGGTGAGTTCTATCTGACCCAACATTAGTTCACGCTTGGCTCTCGCTTCTGCTCTCGCGTCGCGACGTTTTTCTGTAAATTATATAATAAATATTTAAATTATTGGCAGAAATACAAGTTATCTGTATATTTAAAAGCTCTATAAAAAAACTATTTCCGTAATAATTACACTCAAACATTTATTTATTCAATTAGACTTCTTATAAAAGCACTTTTGAATCGTCATAACATATTTTTAACATTTACGCACTGATTTGGAAAGCAGTTAAATTAGCAGTATTAAATGTCGTTTTTCAATTGACGCGCTAGTCATTCAATCAAATAGCAAATTCAACCTGATGATTGCGAACATAATACTATACGGTATAAAGATTCCAAAGTATAAAAGCCTCTTGAATGAGCCAAAGGAAAGAAACTAATCTAAATAAGTCTAATCAAGAAGCAAGTTATTAAATACATTGTTTAAAATCGCATTCTAATCCTAATAAAGGTATTTATTTTATTTTAACGGTCGCGCATCACTGGACTACACTAAACTGAAACTTTCTCTGTAACTTTTGCTGACGTGGAGACCTTCTTGGGATCATCATAATGGTTAATTTTTATTAAATTGAAACTGGTAATTTTAAATTTACTGAATTTTATGTTCAGATGCCAAATAAATGAATTTGAATCTAATTGAAAAGTTTAGAATACACAAATATGAATTACATACGTTTTAAACTACATATATGATTATTGAAGCGAAACTTCTTTAGCGTTTAGGCGCGTGAGTAAAATTTCAATGTCGCGTCAAGTAAGGCGACGATTTTGGTATCTTTGAATCTTGCCAAAGAAGTTTCACTTCTGATACGTGTGATCGGCACACGCTCTTAATAATAACTCACGTTGCCTCTGCGACCTTGTTTTCTCTTCATCAATGGCTTCCACCAGCACCTTCCGAAGGTGGTCCAGTTCTTCCTCGCTGCCGGTGACAGCGGACATCACGTTTGATAAGTCTGGTTTATCCTGGAAGAGTAATTTATTGATATTTTTGGTTTTATGGCATTCAAATGCTTTATAAATATAAATTTATAAAGAATAGAAAAAAATCGATCACGAGGCGGGACTCGAACCCGCATCCTTTCGCGCCATTCCGGGGCGGATGCCTGACCAATTCAGCCACTCGTGACCCGCCCGAGCAATCGAATTTATTCTATTCTTTCAGTTTTATGTGTCTAAAGGACACACCGCGCGCCATCTATTGAGATGATTAACTTATTAAGAGTAATTTATTTTGAACTAGCTTTCCGCCTGCGGCTTCGCCCGCGTTTTCAAAAAAAACCCCGCATAGTTCCCGTTCCCGTGGGATTTCCGGGATAAAACCTAGCCTATGTCACTCAGAAATGATGTAGCTTTCCAACAGTGAAAGAATTTTTCAAATCTGCCAAGTAGTTTCGGAGCCTATTCAATTCATACAAACAAACAAACAAACAAAAAATCAAACCTTTCCTCTTTATAATATTTGTATAGATTATTTGATTTTTAACCAACTTCATTAAAAGGAGGAGGTTCTCAACTTCTCAATTCCACCGTATATATTTTTATAAATATTGTGGCGTGATAATTTATGTTTGTATTGTATACTTATTGCTTTCAAGCAAAATATAAAAAACTAAATTTCGAAAACTAGCTTTCCATCCGCGACTTCGCTCGCTTTGTCTATAGCTTACTAAGTATAAAAATAAAATAAAAGAATTTAAAAAATTATGGATGTACTACGTTTAGTACATACCTAAATAATTTTTTAAATGAGAACCACGCTATCTATTAAAAATCATAAAAATCCGTTGCGTCGTTTTAAAGATCTAAGCATATATACGGACAGATAGACAGACAATAGCAAGCGACTTTGTCTTATACTACAATAAGTATTGATAATTTATAATCTGATAAATTTTATAGAACATGGAAATCTCTAGAATAATAAGTTTATAGATTAGAATTTCAGCGATCTTTTTATAATATATTTTTTTATTTTTGTGTGCCTAACGGGTAGATCGGACAACATCAATTTTTCCGCCTAAATAATATCTAATTGTAAGGCAAAACAGCGTTTGCCGGGAGAGCTATTACTGTAATATCATGACATTGGCCCTTATGTCATTCCTGACGAAAAAATCTATACATATAATTAAATCGTAGTAAAGTCAGAACTACATAAACTGAATATTTTTTAAAAGAATACTTGGGGCGCGATCTACAATCGATATCGAAGCCAAAAATATACTTTAAGAATTTTTGCTGTTTGCCTGTTTAATGTTATCACGCTAGACCAATAGGAGTGGTACAATGCGGGTTAAACCGCGGGGCACAACTAGTATTCAGTAACAAACAATTTTTCAATGATAAATTAAAATATTAACCTTTTCCTTATACTGCACTCCCATCGTCTCATGCAGTTTTACGAGTACCCTCTTCCCTCGGTCACCGAGGGCTTGTAATTGTTCCAACACTTGATAAAATACTTCTTTGGAATTTGTTTCTTCTTTTGTGTCCTGTAAATGAGAATATAAAGAATTAGGAGAATCAATAAAGTGATAAATTGATCTGTTATTATGTCTAAATGAAATCTTTTTGAAGTGAAACGTCTTTGGCGCGTTGAGAGTAAAATTTCAATCATGGCAATACCCTCACGTCATGGAGTAAGGCGACGATTTTGGTATCAAACTCAAACATTTGAATTGTCATAACATATTTTTAAAATTCATCTTTGAATCTTGCCAAAGAAGTTTCACTTCTGACACGTGTGCTCGGCACATACGCTTTTTATAAACGCATTTCGTATACCTATTAAATATTTTTAGACTGTAGTATTACGGAATAGCAAGTTAAAAAAATTGTTATCTGTTCGTTTCGCCCAATCTCTAAAAAAGGTGTATCAATCTTGATACAGTTTTTGGCTTTTGCCGAAGCCGCATATTCGAGGCGTATGCACTATGCATATTGCGTACGTAGTGGTTGATAACTAACATGTACATATATAATTAAGATAATATTGCTTATTAACAAAATGAAATATAATAAGAAAATATTTAACCAATTATACGAACAAGTAACGAATTATTTATGAACATTTGATAACCTCTCCTCGCGTTACATAATAGAGTCGGGACTGTATTTAGTCTTTAAAAATATATATATTTTGAATGAATTATTATAGCACAAAAAAGTATTTCTGTTTGCAATGTTCATACAATAAATGTAGTAAGTAATCTAAAATATTAATTAATGAAAGAAAATAATTTTCCAAATCCAGAATTTAGTACTACTAGAAGACCACTGGCGCCATTACAATAAAACGTACAAATAAAAAATAAATAACATATCATCATACACCTATCTATATTCTATAAAAATAATGTGTCATTCGCTTAAACACACAATAGGTATTATAATATTTTAGTTGTCCTATTGTATACCATAAAGTACACTGTAATAAAATAAATATAACAGTAATCCTAATAAACTTAGTAACAATAGATAATCATACTGATAAAGTGTGATTTTCGCTCGACAGTAGGATAAAATTTATCAAGAAAAAAAAAATTCCATTCGCGGCTTTTATTCTTCATAAAAATTCGCACTTATGTAAATTGGCTCAAATCGTAAAAAATAGCACGCGTCAATGTTTAATAAAAATTATCTTGACATAATAAAGATAAGACACGCACTTAATAAAAATAATTTAACTTCAATGCCTTTTATCATGATTATTTTGTTTCGTAGATACATATAGGTATATATGTCACGGCTAAAGGTAGGTGAGAACATAAACTTAAGATTAGCCGGCTAAACTTAGGTTTATTTTCGACGAGGTGTTAATGTTAGTTTGTTCTATCTTTAGCCGGCTAAACTTAAGTGTAACCGCAGGCCCGTGGCTAAAAATGTCGGGGTGGGTAGATTTGGTTAGCGCCGGGCCGGTGGAGGGCTTGAGGGGCCCGCACAGTGCCAGAAAACACTCGCCCTGTTCCTTACATGTATTATAGTAACCAAATCTACCCACCCCGACTCAGGGCAGAAAGCTGGTGGCTAGGTTAGGTTAGGTTAGAACTCTTAAGACCCGCACGAGCCGAGCGAGCGCAGCGAGCGTGCTGCGGCAGCAGCCGGCGAAGTGCCAGAAAACACTCGCCCTGTTCCTTACATGTATTATAGTAACCAAATCTACCCACCCCGACATTTTTAGCCACGGGCCTGCGGTTACACTTAAGTTTAGCCGGCTAAAGATAGAACAAACTAACATTAACACCTCGTCGAAAATAAACCTAAGTTTAGCCGGCTAATCTTAAGTTTATGTTCTCACCTACCTTTAGCCGTAACATATACATACATAATACGATTTCATAAACAAATCCATCTAAAAGTTAACAAACGATTTTAAAAGTAACCCAACTTTAAAGGAAGTTTTAAAAGCTATAAGTAAAAATAGTTTAGTCTACTTATTTTTAAATTTTCAAATGTGACTTTATCAAAAGTAAAGTAACTCACTTTTTAAGACATTTTCGATTTCACCAAACATTTTTAAAACATTTTAAAACCAATCTTTAATCTAAGGTTATATTATAATATTTAAAAGTTCCTTTCTAACTTGTTTCAATTAAATAAAAACGTAAATGACGCCATTTTTAGACTATTTCTGCAATCTACATAAATTTAAAAAAAGAACGTTTTTGTTTTTTTGTACGAAATTTGCACTATGTCTGTGGACAGTTTAAAAAATTTTGCAATCGATTGGTTATGGTCAGAAAAAAATGCAGTCGAATAACATTTTTCACAAACTTTTTTAGATTGTTGAAGCATTTTTACTGAATGTAAATTTTACAAATTTTTTATTATGCTAGTTATGAAAGCGTGTTTTCCTGTTATTTTGTCAAGTTAATATTTATTTTACTTACCTCTAATTGTGTTGGTTTTGGTGTTGTGTTATCTGTATTTTTATCTGCACTTTCTTTAATTATGATTGTTTTTTCTTTATTTGTACTAGGGATGCCTGTTTTAATAACATCATTTAATTTCATAGTAACATTATCAACACCCATTGCCTCACTTTTATTATCTGTTTTATTTTTAATATCTATAGAATTATCTTGTATATCTATGCTTGGAGATTTACTTAATGTATTATTATTTTCTAATTCAGTCTTTTCTGTTACTTTTAATTTTTCACTGCTGTTTCCATCGATATCTGAAAAAGAGGATTTTAATAATGAAAATCAATTTTATTGAAAAAAGTGTGAGTATACTTTATGGTCATTTTGTGGGTAATTAATAATTAATAAGGTTTTAATCGATGTACCACTGATTCGAAACCATTTTTCGTTCACATGAAATTTGAACCTTCTATGATAAATCTATACTAATATTATAAAGCTGAAGAGTTTCTTTGAACGCGCTAATCTGAGGAACTACTGGTCCGATTTGAAAAATTCTTTCAGTGCTGGATAGCCCGTTTATCGAGGAAGGCTATAGGCTATATATCATCACGCTAAGACCAACAGAAACGAAGCCACACGGGTGAAACCCCAGCGCGCTAGTCATCCATAATAGTTCAGCTAATATGAATAATTGCATTGCATTTCAAATAAAGATCATTGTTAAACATTATTTCTCTTCTCTATAAAGAAAACGATATCTTAAATGATTACTTATTCAGCTCTAATTACTTCATTTATTTAATCCGATTAAGCAATATTGTTAAAGAGCTATTGTGCGATAGTACTATCGTATTATTAGAAATTATCACAATAAGCTTTTGACATAATTGAGGGTATGATTATCTTGTGCCTTGTTTCAATAAATGGGTTCGTTTGCACAATGATATTGTTGTTTTCTTGTTCTTATGGGCGTTTGGAAGATTCCAGTGTATGTTTGTTCATTG
The DNA here is from genome assembly GCF_061535395.1 of Colias eurytheme. Lineage (NCBI taxonomy): Eukaryota > Metazoa > Arthropoda > Insecta > Lepidoptera > Pieridae > Colias > Colias eurytheme. Next base: position 562,504 of record NC_143001.1, read on the forward strand.
TATCTATGTATTTATAGGCTTGATAAATTGAATATTGTGTCACAATGTATAGACTTTAATGGTTTAGTAGTTGGAGTTTCTCGCCGGTTCTTCTCCATAGATACTGCTTTCCGAATCGGTGGTAAATGAAAAATGTTATGACCACAGGTTATGACCATTCAAAAGTGCTTTTATAAGAAGTCTAATCGAATAAATAAATACTTGAGTTTGATTATGACGGGAATTTCGTTGAATTTTGAAGATTCTAAGAATAACATGATGTTGCCGTAAATTACTATATTTTTAAGTTAAATACAAGAGATTACTATATTTCGTTTATTGTTTAAATATCTATCGTTTATTAAATTATCAATACATATATGTATTCAAAGTTGTTTTCTGTGAACTTATCAACTCTTTTGACATCCAAAATGATAATTTGTATACTATAAGAAATACATGAGTAAATGAATAAAAAAACATACCCTTAAAAGACAACCATTTCCTCTGATCAATATCCACATTAGCATCCCTATGCCTGTGCAGGGCTGGTAGCGACATCAAATGTGAGGGTAGTCGGTAGTACTTGTACGACTCGGTCTTGGCCGCTTCTCGTAATGCATGCAAGCGCTCTAATATTTCACGCAGCTCCTGTGGGGAATACTTGGTTATAAAAAAATCGTGTGTGCCGAGCGTGACAGAAGTGAAACTTCTTTGGCAAGATTCAAAGATACCAAAAAGGTCATTTTACTCTATGACGTGACGGTATTGCCATGACCCGACCTTGCAATTTTACTCTCTTCTTTTCTTGCGTTTTTGTCGACATTAGATAATAGTCACAGATATATGTCGCACTCAATACTAAAATCGCATTTGAACAAATAAAAAATAGTTTTACGGACAGACAAAGAAAATCTGCCTTGATAATATAAATAAAGCACTCGATAAAATGTAGTTATTATGAAATCAGACAGACAGACACTTCAGTTTTATTTATATTGAGTATCGATACGTACAAATTATGATAAGGTTATTAATATCGGATATAACCTAACACGCTTATTGTATTTTTTTACTTTATTAACATGCTCCAACCATTAATGTGCTCACTATTTATGTGAAAAACTCTCTACCCCTTTTTTAAGCAAATTGCGCGATAAAAAATTTGCAAAAATCACTTAAAACTTAGAATTACTAAACTAATGTAGGTATGATTACAATGCATAGTGCATTTGAAACATACGCGCATAATATACAACAATTTATGGTTATCGTCGAAATCGAAATCGGTTGATATTGATCGTCCTCTAGTTATATCAAAATTTATATCTCTTAAAATTTGATAGAACAAAATAGTAAACAATAGTATTTAACCACAGATTTCCACTTACCTTAGGATCATGATCTGTGACGTCGGCCATGGGCACATTTCCCGATGACGTCACGTTCGACGAGCGACCCGGGTCGTGGAAACTTATGCCTGCTTTGTGACGTTTCATTGTATCTAACATGAAAATATGAAGAATAGTTATTTTAAAGGTAAGTTGAGCAGATTAAAAAATCTATACTATAATATTATTATAAAGCTAAAGAGATTGTTTGTTTGTTTGAACGCGCTAATCTCGGGAACTACTACGGAGTTTCTTGCCGATTCTTCTCCATAGATACTCATGTAATACTCATATTGTAATGACGATTCGAAAGTGCTACTAAATAGTAGTCTAATTGAATAAATGAATGTTTGAGTTTGAGTTTGAGTTTACTATGGTGCGATTTGAAAAATTATTTCGGTGTTAGATAGCACATCAAATGTAAAATCGATAAATTTTATCGAGGAAGGCTATATACTATATAGGCTTATATATCATCACGCTAAGACCGACAGGAGCGGAGCACTGCGGGTAAAACCGCGGAGCACAGCTAGTTTATATAATATACCGGACGATCAAAATAAAAGTGGAACTAGTGAATTGTGTGTTTCTTAAAAAAGATCTTATATATTAAAAATTGTCTGCTCGGGCAGGAAATATTCATCATGCGTTATAAAATCTGCAACATGCAGTGTTGCAAGCAACATGCAGTGTTGAAAGCAACATGATGACAACAACATGCAACAACTCCACAACATGTTGATATTGTTGCTAAACAAATTTTTACTATGAATACGGAGCACACATAACATTATGTATACTCGTTATCACTATCACTACATAGTATAAAATAAAGTCGCTTTCTCTGTCCCTATGTCCCTATGTATGCTTAAATCTTTAAACCTACGCAACAGATTTTGATGCGGTTTTTTATAATAGATAGAGTGATTCAAGAGGAAGGTTTAAGTATATAATTTATTATGTTTTAGACAAAGCGGGCGAAGCCGCGGGCGGAAAGCTAGTTTTGTAATAAAAAATAAATCTTTAAATTGAGTAATAGGTAGTTGTAATTATGATAACGTTGCAAATTTTCAGTTATTCTGTCCTATAAATATAATGTGTAATCATTTATTGCATGAGTAACTCATCAAAGATAGCGTATTATTTTAGTATCATTCGTTCGTTGATAAATGAATCATTTTATTATTATAATAATCAATGTATCATATAAGATAAGAGTGAAAAAAAGATCGCGTTCGCCGAGTACACGTGTCACAAGTGAAACTTCTTTGGCAACATTCAAAGATACCAAAATCGTCGCCTTACTCGTACTCTCAACGCGCTTAAAGAAGCTTTACTTCAAAAACAAAAAAGTTATTTTCTGTTTTATCCAGTAAACCACTCTTTAATAAATTAAATATAATATTAATATAATAATAATATTTAATATTTATTTGTTTTTATTGTTTTTATTAAAATAAAAACAAATATTCCTACAGTTAAATCAATACCTTATTATCAATACCAATACCCAATAATGAGCCCTTTTTAATAACTTCACTTACCAGGATCATTAGCCTTTCCATCTTGTTTCTTCAGCTGTTGAATCTTCTCCAGCAGTGAAGTGTTGGACAGCAGACCCAGTTTATTGGCTTCCAGAAGCTCGTCCAGCTCTTCAGAAGAATCGTCTCCAATGTAGGCGCATTCCTGCAGGTGCTTATAGCCTTTTATCATAATGAGGGACGCACCAGGCCATCTGTGAGAAAATTTGGTGAATATCTAGTCTAATAATGATAAAGTTTTGGTGAATATATAATTTAATTGGGTGATGGTATGGTTTCACCAATACAATGCTATGCTCTATTTAAGGTATGGAACTTGACAAATTTTCAAGACAGGAATGAATTGTTACGTCTTCGATCCCCGAAACAGTGATATCCCCCACAACTATCCTACCCACTCCCATCCTCCTCACTGCGATCCTCCCATCCTCCCCACTCCCATCCTCCCCACTCCCATCCTTCCCACTTTCATCCTCCCCACTCCCATTCTCCCCTCCCATTCTCCCCACAGCCATCCTGCCCACTCCCATAACCCCCCTCCCATTCTCCCCACCGCCATCCCCCACAGGTATCCTCACGATAGCCATCCTCCCCACAGCCATCCTCCCCACAGCCATCCTCCCCATAGCCATCGTCCCCACCGCTATCCTCCCCACAGCCATCCTCCCCACTCCCATCCTCCCCACTTTCATCCTCCCCACCGCCATCCTCCCCACAGCCATCCTCCCCACTCCCATAACCCCCTCCCATTCTCCCCACTTTCATCCTCCCCACCACCATCCCCCCACAGGTTTCCTCACCATAGCCATCCTCCCCACAGCCATCCTCCCCACAGCCATCCTCCCCACTTTAATCCTCCCCACCGCCATCCTCCCCACAGCCATTTTACCCCTCCCATTCTCCCCACTTTCATCGTCCCCACCGCTATCCTCCCCACTGCCATCCTCCTCACTCCCATCCTCCTTACAGCCATTTTCCTCCTCCCATTCTCCCCACTTTCACCCTCCCCACCGCCATCCCCCCACAGCTTTCCTCCCCATAGCCGTCGTCCCCACCGCTATCCTCCCCACTTTCATCCTCCCCCTCCCATTCTCCCCGCTTCCATCCTCCCCACAGCCATCCTCCCCACTTCCATCCTATCCAATTTCATCCACCCCACTTTCATCCTCCCCACCGCCATCCTCCCCACAGCCATCCTCCCCACTTTCATCCTCCCTACTGCCATCCTCCCTACTTTCATCCTCCCCACCGCCATCCTCCCCACAGCCATCCTCCCCACAGCCATTCTCCCCCTCCCATTCTCCCCACTTTCATCCTCCCCACCGCCATCCCCCCACAGCTTTCCTCCACATAGCCGTCGTCCCCACCGCTATCCTCCCTTCTCTAGCTTCTCAGGCTTCTCTGATAAGTTTATATGCCTTTGGGTAAGATATTATAAATAAATTCACTTTAATAAGTACGTACACAATACGTTGGTCCCCTTTTTGCTAAAGGTCTGCCACACTTTTGTCTTTTTCTCTGTTTTGTATTTCTTATTCTTTTTATTATATCTGTTGTTGGCTTTTGGCAAAATAAATTATTCTTTCTTTCTTTTTTTCTAATAATTGAAAAAATAGCCCTTGTTATTTCCCAGGGGTATACAGGGTGTAATCGTTAAGTGTGCACAGGCGATTATTCCGTAACTATTACAGATATCAAAAAACTTTAAACTGATATCGAAAGTACTTAACCTAATGAGTAAAATGGCCATAATAAATTTTTAAAAATAATACGAGAAATATCTAAAAAATTAACTTTAAACCCTCCCATACATTTAGTATGAGATATGAATATCCCATGTACATGGGTTGATCCAAAAGTAATGATAATCAATATTAAACAAGGTCATTACAGTTAAAATAATTATGTAGGTATTTCTCTAGATAGTCTTCTAACTAGATAATATACTTCGATATTTTTTTTCCTTAACTTAGAAAAAAAAAAACATTGACTTCATCTACAAAAACCCCTCAAATCGGCCATCACTTCGCTGTCGTCTTAAAATTTCTTGTATCGACGGTGTTTCTTGTGCCGAGGTAAGAGATAGAATTAACTAGGAGCTAGATCTTACAAACAGGGTGGGTGTTCAAGCATTTTCAATGCCGATTTTTGATTGGCAGCCATTGCAACTGACGCTTTGTGATCTGGTGCGTTGTCTTGGTGAACCAACATTCAAGACCGAAGTTTGCCATGTCTCTTTTTCTTACTAACCTACCCGCAATCTTTTAATTTGGTCTGTGTAGTAAGAGCCCTGTGTAGTAGTGGCTACCTTCTTAAAATATTCCACATTTCTTCAGCGTCCCAAAAAACTACGGCTTTAATCTATCCCACTAATTTTCACTTTGAAAATCTTCACCGTCACTTTGGAAGCTCGCATCCAGGCCATTGATTGTTTCTTGGTTTCAGCATAAACATGGTGAACCCAGGTAACGCCCATGGTCACAAATCGTGACAAAAAATTATCCTGATCTCATTAAAAATTTAGAAATTCACCCTCTAAATGTCGAATCGTTGTTTCTTCTTTTCGTCGGGAAACATTCTGGCTCGCACTGTTCACATTAAAATTAATGTTAATACTTGGAAACGTGGCCTGTAGATATAATTTTTTTGTGATAACTTAGTGATTACATGAGCAAGCATAAAACATTTATTTTATTTTTTTATGTGCACAGGAAATACCCAATTATCATTACTTTTGGATCAACCTATACATTTAATATGAAAGATTTTAGCTTTTTTTTTTGTTTTTTTGGTTTTCTGCTTTAATTACTTCGCAAATTTGGAGGGAAGTTCATTTAGAAACTGTAAATAGACCTCCTCATTGTATTGCACAATAAGGACGTCACTTCGAAAATCTACTATGAATACAAAATGTATGGGAAATAAATTGTATGGGAGCGTTTAATGTAACATTATTGGTTATTTCTCGTTTTATTTTTAAAAATTTATTATGGCCATTTTACTCATTAGGTTAAGTACTTTCGATATCAGTTTAAAGTTTTTTGATATCTGCAATAGTTACGGAATAATCGCTTGTGCACACTTAACGATTACACCCTGTATAAGTAAAAACACGACAGACAATTAATTTAATATAAACAATATAAACTGATAGATAAAACTACCTACAACATAATAAAAGAATACCTGACACAAGCAGAAACAGTTACAGTGGAGCCTTGCAGCAAATAGAAGCCCCAGTATTCCTTCATATCGTCTTCCAGCTCCAATTCTCTGGTCATGGAGACAGGCACTAGTTCCTCAGTGAAGTCTGGTGGTCCCGAAACCACGAATGCGTTGAATGTAGCATTTGATCGCACCACTTGTCTCTGAAATATGCATTTTGAGGTTAGAAGTATGCAGTTGTCATACGGCTATGACAACTGTTGCTTAACAAATGTGAACTTTAATTCTCCTAAATAATAGATAACATTTGGCTCACAATAGGTAACGCCTGTACGGCAACGTCGCACAAAAGCGCGCGACGTTGCCAGCTGGCGCGAAACATGAACAGAAGTAGAACGTATAGTAGGTATTACTACTATTATATACGAGGATAAGGTTCGCATATTTTGTTTAGCATTTTAATGAACGTGTTGCGGAGTTGCTGTCAAGATGTTGCGAGCATTGCGTGTTGCAGATTTGTAAACAACATGTTGAGAATATTTCGCTCGAAAAGCGACATTATTTAAATATAGTCTCTAGCCAGCAACTTTCTTTCACATCAACAAAGTTGATCACAACTGTTGTTAAAATATGTTGTTAAATAAATACATCAAAATAGATTTGAATGTTGAAATCGCAAAAGACACGCAGAAATAAAATTTCCATAGGTAATTTTATATCTACTGTGAATCAATATTTCAAAGTTTAAATGAAATAAAATTTAGAAAGTGGAAACATGGAAAACGAGCTCTAAAAGCTAGAAATATTAAAAGTGATAATAGTGTCAAGTAAAATATAAAATATATCTTATCGTATTGGAGCAGACGGCTGAATAATATTGACAGTTGAACGATTACAATTTACAAGCCAAGTGCTTTTATCTTTGAGTGTGATTATTGTAATCTCCATGTTGGTTGCAACTTCATTTAATTTATTATTTAATACAGGATGTCCGTATACCCAATATATTATTATACTAATATGTATTATAAAAATGAAGAGTTTGTTTTTTTGTACGCGCTAATTTCAGAAACTACTGGTCCTATTTGAAAAATTATCACTGTGTTAGATATCCCAATTATCGAGGAAGGCTATATTATTATAATATATATCATCACGCTAAGACCAACAGGAGCGGAACAATGCGGGTCAAACCGCGGAGCACAGCTAGTGTAATTTATACAGGCGTAGCACCCGGTTTAACCCCTAATAAAACTACATATGTAAGTAGCCTATTTTACTGAAAAACTATGTTAAAAGATTTTATTATCGGTCGTAGTTTTTACTTTTACATAATCAAGATGTAAATTCGTTCAATTCTAAAGACATCGAAGGTTTTTATTGTATACGCCAATGTAAGTACTTTGTAAACATAAGCAAAATTTTGTTGAACTCATTTTGAAATGAAGCTAAAATAAGCAGAAAGCGAGTAAGGCGAGTATTACCAAAGATTACTAATTATAATTAATATCTAGTTACTACGTATTACCACAGATAATATAAAACTATATTATTAGTACATATTACTAAATACGTAAATAGCAAAGTTATTCCAATTTATCTCAGATCTCTAAATTCAAACACAGACTGTATGCGTTTATTCAATAATTTAATGACGCACTTTTTCATATTATTGCGATGCAATCACTGTAGATAATAAAGCAAAGATTTATTCGCAATTATTGAAGAACTAACATCAAAGTCAATCTTTTATTATTTTATTTTAAATGTAGAGATATAATAAATTATTGTAATTTTTGATAGTACACAAGGTACATTAGATAAAGTTTTAAATTATTTGTATTTTACAGTGAACTATGTAGTTAATTCTGAGTTTATGATTTTTAAGAGCATTGAGTTTAGTTATTTTTTTAATTTTTAAGGGTTGAAATGTTGTCTAAATATTATACCTTGAATATTTACTCTCTTAAGTTTCACTTTAAAAACGAATCTGGTATTAAAATTAAGGATTTTTAAAGGTTAAACAAATTAAATCTATTGTATACATTTAAAGCATTCTTGTTTCATCTATACTAATATCCGTAGTATATTATTATTAGTCTGTGCTAATTTTATAAAGAGGAAAGGTTTGTATGTATGTATGTATGGTTTTCACGCATAAACTACTGGACCGATTTTAATGAAATTTGGCACAGATAATCTTGAGACCCTGAGAAAGAACATAGGCTACCTTTTATTGCGAAATATGTACCACGGGCGAAGCCGGGGCGGACCGCTAGTGATTGATATTTTTAGACCGTTCATTAATCAAAAGCGTCGCTTGGATACATTTAAATGGTGGATTTATCAAATGCTGATATATTGTGATTAAAATAATCTCATAAGTCGTAATATAAAATATGCCGATGCAAGGCGTGATGTGATATAGATAAAGATATTTATATTTTTATTTGTAATCTGATATTTTGTGCCGTCTGAGTTTATTTCTAGTAGCCTTTACGAGAGAAATTTTTGTGACCATTTCATGAAATTTTTGTTAAAAGTTTACTCTACATTATCTTCTTATATACAGGGTGTCCCACTGTTGGTATACTAAGCTCAAAGGAGGTTATAGTTTTGCAAACGCTGAGTACGTAAAAAATACTTATAAAATTCCAGACGTATTTTTTTTTCAAATAGATGAAGTCGTAAAACTCTATATTGTGTACACCTATAACAAGCAACCCGCCCAGCTTTGCCACCAGCACGTGAGCTATCGTTTGAGATTATGTTTTTATAGATAAAACGCTCACATTAGCGAAGCTATATATGCCGCCTGCGCGAAGCCAGAGAAGAAAACATGGATTTTTAGGAAAAATTTAGCAAAAATTTTTTGACGCAATTTTGTTGTTTTAGTATTTTTTTCGTGATCAGTGTATGCAAAACTACAAGTCCCTTCGCGCTTAGTATACCAATAGTGGGACACCCTGTATAAAAATGAATCGCAAAATGTGTTGGTAAGCGCATAACTCGAGAACGGCTGAACCGATTTCGATAATTCTTTTTTTATTATATTTAGTCCTTTTAACTCAGAACAGGAGCGTGTTTAATAAAAAATGTATACTTATAATATATGTACCTATTGTATATTATCTGTGGTACAAGTAAGACGATATTTTCAATCTATGAAAAATCTATCTATAAGTATTTCTTCAGTGCGTGTGTCTGTCATAGAACACATAAACGGCTCTACCGATTTTAATGATTTTTTTTTGTGTGAGTGATTCGAAAGATGCTGATTTATAATTTGACGCGAACGAATAATACTAGCTTTAGGGGAGATGGGCCCAAAAAACTTTTTTGCCAAAAGTTCCATTAATAAATACTTTTGAATGCTAAGTGGTTAAATTTGTCAAAAGTTAAAGTATATAATAATTATTAACAGATTACTAAAAGCCTACGATTGCCCGCTTTGCCCGAAGGGGAGGCCTAAAGCGGGCTTTCGTTTAGGGCAAAACGGGCAGTAGTTGGGTAAAGCGGGCAGGCCTGGATTTAAACAGTAGATTTCAAAATATACAGCCACAAATAATATATACAATAATAAATAGAGTAAAAGACACAAAAATATTTTATAAGTTATGTATTTCAAACAGTCATACAATTATTTTTAAATGAATATATGAAACAAAGGAACTTCTTAGGAGCTTTAAACTTTTAGCACAGAATACATAATAGTAGCTAAACGCTACAGAACGGACACTCTCCGCCTCCCGCCAAAATTAAACTTACCTCACCCCCGCGCGATCAGACATAAAATGGACCATATTTTTCTGCAAGGACGATACGCAACGAAGATTGACAACATTAATCAAATTGACTTAAAGTAATTTTATTATTTTGGATTTGTGATTATCGTTTTTCGTAGAAAATGGTTAGATATTGTGCTGTTTACGGATGTATTTCATCAGAAAAACGCGAATTTTTTTTTACGCTAGTCACAAATGTGCCAACCATAAAGCGTTAACACACACATTTGCAGTCTCTACAGTGTGACTGTCAAAACGATCATTTTGTATGGAGTGTCCGGGGTGTGCTTTTAGGTACAATATTTCCAGATACATATATGTATCTGAAATAATATTTAAAAAAATAACGCCCTGTTTACAGTCTATCATTATTTAGTCTCTAATAAGTGATACAATTATTTCATATATATTTTTTTTATAAATCCTAAAATAATGTAATAGGTAGGTATATAAGTTCCAAAAATTCTTGTTTAGACGGCCCGTAATATAAAGAGTCCATGTGGAATACGTATTCTAAAAGCTCCATTTCTTGTTCCGTAGAAAAGACAGTAAGTAGTAAAACTACCAAGCTTTACATTACACGAACCCAATTTAAGATGTCTGCAATGTCGTTCTTGGAATCCCATATTTAGTTGTTACTTTTTTGACAGGTTTTCCTAACTCTTGCACTTCTCGTTTTGCTTGCTGCATAGTTGAGCGTTGCCATGAGGCTTGTGAAGTTTTACGCTTATATTAACGCCGGTTATAAGCGGTCATCTGAAAGGAAAAAGCAAATTAACAAAAGAATGTAACATTTTAGCGGACGGGGCAAAGCGGGCGCGTGCCCGCTTTACCCTGCCCGCTTTGCCTTTTTCGACATTTGAAAGGTTCAGACGAAATTCTACCTCAATTTTTTAGACACGTGGATTTTTATGGAACTAAAATATGGCCAGATAGCCACTTAACAAATTTTGGTTAAAGGATTGTAAACACCAAAATAAAAAGAACACATATTACATACCTTGCAATATTTTTCAAAAATCTTCGAAAAACATTTATTTGTTGCAGCTTGTAAATGCGTGCTCGCAAGCGAATCCAACGACTGCCGCGAGGTGGGAGGGGTGTGGGGATCGTGCTCACGAGTCGCGCGCGCGCCATTATTTAAAATTCCGATACTATACTGAGTGCCCTCTTTAGGGTCTGTGCCCACTTTAGGCCCCTTTCCCCTACACCCGCAGCTTCGCCCGCGTAGTCAAAGAAAAACCACATAGTTCCCGTTCCCGTGGGATTTCCGGGATAAAACCTATCCTATTTCCCGGGATAAAAAGTAGCCTATGTCCTTTCTCGGGTATCAAAATATCTCTATACCAAATTTCATGCAAATTGGTTCAGTAGTTAAGGCGTGATTGAGTCAGACAGACAGACAGAGTTACTTTCGCATTTATTACCCGACTACGGCAAAGCAAAAGGAGGGTTATGATTTTGACAGGCTATGTATGTATGTATGTATGTATGTATGTATGTATGTATGTATGTATGTATGTATGTATGTATGTATGTTCATCTGTTCCCTCGTAACTTCTAAACTACTTATCAGAATTCGACAAATGACATATCATTAGAAGCGTCTTAATTGTCCGCTGGTTATAGGCTATATGGGGTTTCACAAAATCTAATGTGGCGCCCTCTAGCGGACAAAACATACAGAGTAAAAAAATAAAGTTAAGATAAATATGCCGTGTTTGGTATCATTTGAAAGCTTTTTACTTGCACATTTTGAATATATATATATTACTAGCATTTGCTTGTGACTTTATCTGTATTCATGGGCTGATTGCATATAATTCACATCTTTTCGTTATATTAGTTCATCATCATAGCTTCTTTATTAGTTCATCAATTTAACTTTTGTTTTATACTTTTTCAGCGTCGTTTTTTGTCGTAGTTGGGTTTTAGTTGTTTTACTTTTTATCTTGTAATATTAGTATGGATGTTGTGATATACTTAATATTCATCCAAGGATAGTTTTTCGACCGATAAGTGTAATCAATGTACACACTGTGCTTTAAATAAATGAGGGTGATATTATTAATTGCATTCTTGTCAAGAATATGTGCAGTGGGTAAACATGCATAAGTCAATGATCAAATATTATTGAAATAAGTGTTTGTTTCGAAACAAATTATTTTAAACCATTGTTGTGGAATATATAGTTACATAGAAGAAGTCTTGCAATAAAGAACAATAGGTATGTTAAAAATACTGTAAAAAATCAATTGATATTTTGCTTCGATTTAAGCATTTTTCAAAGATTTATTTTAAACTTGAATAATTTTTAAACAGTGTACAGAATACAGATGGATATCAATATTGTATAGGTAAATATCAACATACCTGACACCAAGTGGGTGATATTTTGCTATCTATTAATCTCATGTCTGTCATACTCATGGGGTACATCTGCCCTGAAAATACTCGATACCTGAAATAATAAGAAAAATTAACATTTTGTTTCTTGAGAATATCTTACAGGAGTATGTCCTAAAGTTAATTGAATAAACAGACATAAAGTATGTATTTTAAATAACTCTAGCGGTCCGCCCCGGTTTCACTCTTGGTACATAAAATATAGCCTATAGCACTCAGGGATCCCATACATATCTAAGGTGAGATTTGTTGAAATCGGTTGAGTAGTTTCTGAGATTAGCGCGTTTAAACATACTCATCAGCTTATTAGTATATATTTTGCCAAAGATTACATCATATGCCATACCTAATGATCTATGTATTTTATTAAAAAAGAAAGCTAATAAACTGGTATTAAAGATAATGTTGCATTGATTTTCTGTCTCTCAGAATATAATAATTACGATAGATTAGTGGTGACGTAATGGATTAGAAACTAATTCATAGATAAGGTAGCTTTGCGTCAATGGTACTTTTATGGAGTACCGAAAATGATGGTTTAATCAACTTGGTAAATCATAGTTATTATCTCATATAGGCATTAATGAAAAACAGTGCTTCGCTTGCTTATCATAAACATATTTGTTGCTAGGGCAAAAAAGTGTATTTTTAAATTTTATCCACCATGCTGTGACTGAAACGTCTGAAAAATAGATGGCTATAGTATAGTGTAGTATTAATTATCTGTGATGAACCTCCGTCAACCAGCGCGATTGATATTGGTCTGAATTTTATAAGCCATTTGTTTCCTACTGAATCAAATATTGCACGCCTCATAAGCGAAGCGTTGAGGTGGGTACTACTGTCACTTCGAGCAAAACATCTGATTTTTCAAACTTAAAATGTCTTTATGTATCATACATTGCACTTGTAAGATAATACATACACACACATATTAAGAAAAAACACTATTTTTAACGTTCATGATATTTTTGATGTCATTTTTGTTATTTAAACTAGTTAAAAAACAGTTTAAAAAAGTTCTGTCTTGGACGTCCGTGTGTCTGTATGTGCGGATCCTTTTTCTTGTTAACACGATAGCGACCGAAATACTTTACTAATCGAGTCTTTTTTTTTCTCTTACGCTTGAGTATGCTCAGGAATAGAACCCTTTCATTTTTCAGGGTCTGATTCGATGTGGTTTAATTGTTATTAAATAAACAAAAATAATAATTAATAAATATTTATTAAAAAAAAATTATGAGGCGTGCACTTTTGGATTTTCCAAATTATTTATATTTTTGCCACCGGTTCGGATCGTCTCTCTAGAGACTCTCTAGGTAGGTACATAGAGAGGCGACAAGAAACTCTAAAGGTAGTTGTTTTTTTTTAAACTTATTTTTTTCAATAAATCTTAATAATTTTAGATGGCATAATGATTGTTAAAAATTGTCTTACCGCATTTATTATATGAATATGCCATGATAGAAAGATCAACAAAGCAACTGAATAAGTACCTAGTCAATATGCTATTATAACGATTTGTACTTATTATAATAATAAATTATCTTACCTCATATACAGCGGTATGAATATAAACATCGATGGCAGCACAATCAGCAGCACAAGTAGCCGACATATTCGAATGGGCCCTCTGTAGCAAGATCGTGATGTGACGCTCGTCTGACGGGCTGCGCGGATGCGGGGGAACCCGGCTAGAGAACAATATTTTGAGTTTTGGAGAAACTATTTGAGGTTTGTGTTATCTTTAGGAAAAACATCTATCATTTTTTTTGTCAGAGCAAGCAAAGGGGCAGGTGGCCCTCATCATCAGCCCATATACGTTCCCACTGCTGGGACACAGGCCTCCTATGAGGGTACAGGCCATAATCCACCAGGCTGGCCAAGTGCGGGTTGGCGGATGACACATATCGTCGAACTTTTGATTCTTCGACATGTCGGTTTCCTCACGATGTTTTCCTTCACCGTTCGAGCAGTGGTGATGTTACAACATGCGCAGATAAATTGAAAAATCAATTTATTTCCTGCGCGCTCGCCTGGTCTCGAACCCCGGACTTATCGATTCGAAGTCCGAGGTCGCACCACTGAGCCACCACTGCTCTCGGTGCTGCAGGTGGCCCTGCCTACAAACACATTTCGTATGCTTTTGCCCTTAAAATAAGCTAATTTCTTGATAGGCCTCATGTTATAGTTGTTCAGAGTTTTGTGTGTTTATCATTTTTTTGGGAACTGCATGTTTTATAAATAAATTTCGACAAAATAAGGGAATGATGGATTCAGTAATTTTTTTCTTTAACGTTTTATTACAAAGAGTTCAGAATAAATACGCAAACACAAAAATGACGAATTATATTTGAGCCAAATTAATATAAAAATAAAAATTAATGAATTGATCAAAATTATCATATTATGTTATGTAAATAAAAATAATATATTACCTTCCAAAGGAACTAACTCTTGTGGATCCATATCACATACATTCCGATATTTGGCACGTGTATGTATTAATATAATATATTGTTATATACCACTTCACTATATACCTCTTATCTATGACTGTTTATCTGTAACAAAAGAAATATTATTAATGTTTGTAATTTAGATACGAATGTATGTACAAACTAATTATTTTATTATATTTATCGTAGTTTCTATGTTACTATGATTAGTTTTGTTCTATCATTAGTTAAACTGTAAACAGTTTAAATTCATAATTAGGTTTGTTTTTCTGAGTTCAATATATTATCTTAAACAAATAAATTACCGTCCTTTATATTTTCTATAATACAGGGTGTCTCACTGTTGGTATACTAAGCTCAAAGGAGGTTATAGTTTTGCATACGTTGAGTATCTACGTAAAAAATACTTATAAAATTCCAGACGCATTTTTTTTCAAATAGATGAATTCTTAAAACTCTATGTGTACACCCATAACAAGCAACCCTTACAAACACCCATAACAAAAACTTTGCCACCCGCTCGTGAACTATCGTTTAAGATTATATTTTCATAGACAAAATGCTCACATTAGAGAAGCGGTATATGCCGGCTGCGCGAAGCTAGAGAAGAAAACATGGATTTTCAGGGAACATTTAGCAACCATTTTTGACGTAATTTTACGTGATCAATGTATGCAAAAGTACAAGTCCGTTCACGCTTAGTATACCTATTAAATAGCGGGACACCCTGTGTAATAACAATTATTGTAAATTATCTATACGAGAAATTTTAAAGAATAAAAAAATGAGATGCCGGGCGAAACCCGCCTCGTGGTCGATCATTTTTTTTCTATTATTTTAAAATTTATATTATATGCTATAAAACTAATAATGAAATTGTAATGTACATGTTTTATAATACTATACAGATATTTGTCTGTGGCCTTGATAACACATATGTATAATATACTATGTATAGGTATACACATATGTAGATATAATATGTAAATGATAATTCGCGACTCGTTTGTAAACACGCTTCGGAATTGTTTTGAACTGTTGTAATTTAAAGTTATAATAATATTAGTGACAGGTTTTGTTTAATAGTTATTCAATGGAATATATTATTATAATATGTATTATACAATAAGTTTTTTTTCGCAGCTACTAGATTAAAATGATATAATTGTTTGAAAACAAAATAATAAACCTACAGTCTGTCATAATTTATCTCTATTGTTGCCTGTTGGTTATATTTGATAAGAAAGAAATTTTTCTTTCTTAAATATTTGAATAGTTGTTTTTCTTTAAAAATAAAACATTTCTCTTTATTATTTAGCTGAATACGTCCATTCTGAGCTACTCTATACTGATAAAATATTGATAAAGACAGTTTGACACCGTACATACTGCGTCCGTCGATTCTCAAACTTATTTCATACTACATACATAGAGTTATTTCCTCAATAATTATAAAAAATTGTATTCGAAGGGCCATAAAGCATGAATTCAAAATAATGATATTATTATTTTGCAAGAATGGTAAAAGCATAGAGTATCTATTCATGAGAGTTAATTGAAAAAACGTTATTTTATTGTAAGGTTTCCCATATTATTTGCATGTTTAGTTTCGATTTAAAATCGAAAATCGGAGACAAAAGACATCTGCGAACAGCTGTGTTAATGACTGACAATAAAACATGTTTTTCTTGATAATAATAGATACTTACTGTATTTTTATACATGTAAATAGTAGAACGACATTTGTTTATATTGTTTTAGAATGTGGACGCAAAAATTGGTGAATTTATTCCGATCTAGTCATGCATGGAAAGTTTCGATTCAGATGTTTATTGATATTATGTTTATTGAATATTAACTACTATACCGCCCGCTTTGTCTAAAACATAATAAATTATATACTAAAACCTTCTTGAATCACTCTATCTATTAAAAAAACCGCATCAAAATCCGTTGCGTAGTTTTAAAGTAAAGCATACATAGGGACATAGGGACAGAGAAAGCGACTTTGTTTTATACTATGTAGTGATGATAACCACAGATATATGTATACTACAACTATTATTATTGGTAGCTTTCTGGTTAAAAACGACAAATGATATAGCTCATAGACCTTTCTCATGAACCACGTTATCCATTGGTGAAAACAGATTGAAAATCGGTGCAATGCTCTTGAGTTTTACGCGAACAGACAGAGAGACAGACGAGGCTTAGGGCTTTTTATAATAGGTACCTATTAAATATGATGATGTGATAAGAACTAATATCACAGTGCAGAATAACAATCATAAATGTCCTAAATCCTAATATCATGAATACTTTGTATTACACCTTGTATTTTCCGAAACATCTTCCATTTTAAAATTATTTATTTATTATATATGTATTGTTTTCTGTGACTAACTAATTATTTATAGAGTATTGTTTCTATTGATAACGATACTATGTAAATAAAAGTAATTAGCGTGTAATACGATTAGATTTTATGACCTCTTGAAGCGATGATGCATTATAGTAATACTGGTTGTTCCCGTGACTTTTCTTGTTGAAAAGTAGTTTTTCTGCGTAATTTACAATATTGATGCTTCGTTGTTAGTTTTAGCATTATGTTAGCATGTAATACGATTAGGGATTTTATGACCAAAGCGATGATGCGTTAGTAACACTAGTTGTGCCCGTGACTTTACTCATGGGAGTTGGTCTAAAGTAGTTTCTCTGCGTAATTTGCAATACATATTGATTATTCGTTAACTATTACTTTTAGCGTTATGTTATATGACCTATTATTAAATTTATTATGACTAAAAAAATATATAAAGATGAACGTAAGTAATTTAAATGCCAACGAAGAAAACAAAACCATTCTGGAAAGCGCTAAAAACGTAATATGACTGAAGAATCAACATAATATTGAGATGTTCTAGACATACTTAACTTACGAGATGATATTATGAGACTTATGACTTAAAAATAGGTTAAGAATTACTGCTAATAGTAGTAGTGAAATAAAGTACTTATCGGAGTTATTAAAACTGGCTCACACTGGATCATAAAATGGCATAACAAATGGATTTCCCAGTAATTTCGGGTGCTACGTGGGTTGAGTAGATTGACCTTGGGTTTACAATATTAGACTTGTAACTAGCTGAAACCTGCGGCTTTACACGCGTTGTGCGTAAAAGTTCAGAGGACAGAGTACCTTTAATGATCTAAGCTTTAACTGTAAAACTGTTTAGAATAGAAATTAGAATGTATCTGTGTACCAAAATTCATGTAGGCCTGGATATACAATACTAGCTGCTCCGCGCGGTTTCACCCCCGTGGCTCCACTCCTGTTGGTCGTATAGCGTGATGATATATAGCCTATAACCTTCCTCGATAAATGGGCTATCTAACACCGAAATGATTTTTCAAATCGGACCAGAAGTTCCCGAGATTAGCGCGTTCAAACAAACAAACTCTTCAGCTTTATAATATAGCCTATAAACTTCCTCGATAAATGGGCTATCTAACACCGAAATGATTTTTCAAATCGGACCAGTAGTTCCCGAGATTAGCGCGTTCAAACAAACAAACTCTTCAGTTTTATAATATTAGTATAGATTAGACTTTAGTATAACCATTTGCAATCCGCGGCTTCACTCGCTCACTCACTAGATACCTAAAAGGTAACCTGTATGCTAATCGGAATTCGGAAATATACGACGCGTTAGAGTATAATATGTTCTATTATTATACTGTGTACAATAGTTCAAATAGATCCAATAATATAATACACAAATACCGCTTGCACCTGGTATTAATTTTATAATGCAGTTTTACTGCATAATGGTCTGACAGGATATAAGCAGTAGCAAGCTGCCAATCGTCGGCGCCTCGTGTTTTCATATAAATATTGATCATACACACAGAAGGACATTGCTCTTACTTAAGGACATAGTAGGTAGTATGAAATACACGTGCCTTCTAATTCTAACACGTGTATAAAGTATGCCTTAGATTTATTAGGGTCACGCTCACGCTGAGTTTTCACAGTAAAGTATATAGGGTTGAATTTTTTTATGTTATCTCTCTATGTACGAGAAATTCTGTTGCACATCCTACTTCACTACATAGTATAAAACAAAGTCGCTTTCTCTGTCCCTATGTCCCTTTGTATCACGTATGCTTATACGGATTTTGATGCGTTTTTTTAAATAGATAGAATGATTCAAGAGGAAGGTTCTAGTATACTTACTAGGTTTTAGAAAAAGCGGGTGAAGCCGCGGGCGGAAAGCTAGTTATATTATACTTAAATGCGAAAGTTTGTGAGGATGGATAGATGTTTGTTACTCTTTCACGCAAATACTACTCAATCGATTATAATGAAATTTGGTATGTAGGTAGCTGAAAACCTAGGCTAAGATAAGAATAATATGGAAATATTATGTACCTACGGCATTTACATTATAGCGAGTGGAGCCGTGGGTGAAAACAACATATTATATAACGAATTCTTGTAAAACTCTACCAAATCGTATATTTTCTTTGTATAATCTATTTCTTAAAGAATTTAGTATGGCGTTCCTATGCAAAATAATTCTGTTGTTGTCTAGAATCTCTTATATATAAAAATGAATCGCAAAATGTGTTGGTAAGCGCATAACTCGAGAACGGCTGAACCGATTTTGATAATTCTTTTTTTATTATATTCCTTGAAGTACGAGGATGGTTTTTATGTAGAGAAAACGTAAACATGTACCACGGGCGAAGCCGGGGCGGACCGCTAGTATTAAATAGATTTTTTTTTACCCGGGCACTAGGTCAGTAAAGTCTAATTTTGCATCAATACAAGCAGACGAGATGTAATTTTAAACGAAATTTGTTAGTCTAAGAAAAAGTAACAAAAAAAATCTACGAATTTAAGTATACCTATGTAATTGAAATTTGAAAGGAAAAAGAACCTTGACCTTAATAAAAATGACATGATATTTTGAATTGAAACTTCTTTAGGCGCGTTGATAACTCATGGCGTCCGCGTCATGGCAATACCGTCACGTCATGGAGTAAGGCGACGATTTTGGTATCTTTGAATCTTGCCAACGTTTCACTTCTGACATGTGTGCTTTGTACACACACACTTTTGTAAAAAAATAACAATTCAAATTGATTATCTTCTCCATCATCATTATTTTGACACGTATTTTCCAAAAAGACAAACAATTTTATCAAATAAAATATTTCAGGTAAAACCACAAAACAAACAGTTCAATATTATTAGAACAGCGAATGCCAACGTTATGTCACACGTGGCAACACGTGGTGGGGAATACATTAAAAACATTTAATAATAGACCTTGCATACGTTATCGTGGACCACTACATATTTGTGTTAACATCAAATAAATGTTATTTATATATGAGAAATCATTTAGCTTGTTTTGTGTATAAGTGCTTGGTACATAATAGTTATAAGAAAGTTTAGATCTGGCTAAAGCTATACAACTTACAAATCCTATACCGTAGTATAAAATAATAATATGTGACTTGTCCGTTTTGCATATTAACGAAAAAGTTATCTAATCTAGAGTCAAGCGTCTAACTCCACACTAACTCTACAAGCCCTATCTTTAAAAATCCTATACCGTAGTTTAAAACTGTGCAGTGATTTGGCTGTTTTACGAACTAACGAAAAAGTTATCTAATGTAGAGTCAAGCGTCTAACTCCACACTAACTCTACAAGCCCTATCTTTAAAAATCCTATACCGTAGTTTAAAACTGTGCAGTGATTTGGCTGTTTTACGAACTAACGAAAAAGTTATCTAATGTAGAGTCAAGCGTCTAACTCTACAAGCCAGCTTTCTTTACCAACTCTATCCGGTATTTAAAATAATTTGCGAACTTCAGATGGCGCAAAATGAAAAATGTGTTCACTTATGTAGAGTCTAGAGTACGTTGTTCTTGGCTCTACATTACATTTGATAACTTTTTCAGAATGCAAGAGACTACTTTTCTTCGATTTATACTGTCTATGGTGCAAGTACCAAGATTGTAAAATCTTACTTGAAATCTATTTTTAAAAGCTTTTAAGGTTAAAACGTAAATGCGTTCGTGTTTATTAACATTCCGAATTGCAATGTAAATATTTAAGAAAAACTCTGAAATCATGTGATTTTAGTCGTGATTTGATAAAAATTTAGTCGGTGGTATTTTATAGCTCAAATAGTAGGGGTTAAAACTTGTTATTACTTGAAATACATATATCTAATAAAACTCAAACTCTAAACTCAATCTCAAACATTTATTTATTCAATTAGACTTCTTCGAGAAGCACTTTTGAAACGTCAATACATATTAAAAGAAATAGTAATACACCTAAATAGCATTAAAATCAGAGCTAGCCTATTTCTGAATTAGATTTAAAATTAATCTGTGTTTTAATTTGTGATTTTTAATATTATAAAAAGTTTTGTAGTATAGGTACGTAGGTATAAGGTGAAGAGGATCAAAGAGTTGAAATTATAATTTTAAATTTTTAAAGTGAAACTTTTATTACATCGTCTCAAACTTTTTGGTCTGTGTAGCGCATGTCGCGTGTATCGCGGCTGCCGAGTGCCGGCTGCTGCTACCTACTCGGCAGCCGACCGTCACGCGACATGCGCTACAGTCTACACAAAGCAGTGATCGGAACCGTTCGAACAGTTTCACTTTTACCGTGGTTTCATAAAACCACACAACATTTTTTTAATATGGTGTAGTTTGATAATTTCCACACTTTTCTGTGATAATGTAGAATGTAAACATACAATCAAATGTTTTATTAATGCTGTACTCGGTTTTATAAGTCAAGATTATGTTTTTAATTTATATTTATTGAAGCTATGTATTACGAGATTTTGATTTCATTAAATATTTTCATTTGGATAAAAAATTTATGAAAATAGTTATTTCTTTGTAATAATTTTATGATGATAATACGTATAGGTATACAGTTTTATTAATATTATTTATGATTGTTTTTGTGTTGAAATCAAACTTGTATCATTAATTTATCACGCTCTAAAATACAAATAGCTCTAACCACTTCACTATAGAGACTTATCTCTTGAATTTTGCGTAAAATAGCAGTCGTAAATAAAGATAAATATAAAACGAGGTTGCTCATTGTCATCGCGGAAGTTTTAGACAATACAATGTTTTAAATAAATGCAAATACGTATGTATAAAATAATATTTAAAACTAAAACTATTCAAAATAAATAATATGTGGATGACTGAATGTTAACATAATATTAACTTATGATTAGAGAAGTCAAATTATCAAATACCTAATTAATATTCAGATTCTTTATGATGACTTCAAAACAACATTTTTTACATAGGTAAGGATTATATTTCACATCTTATTCGTATAAAACTATCATATTTTTATAATAAATAACTGTATTAAGCGATAAAAATAAAAACTAAGTTCACCAGCACAATAGCACTAAATTAAAAACAAAATCTAGGTTTACCTTAAAGAAACACGTAAACACACAGGTCAATAACCTTTATTCCAATTAATAATCACGTGCACTCACTACAATTTGTATACGTAGTATATTATTATTAGTCTGTGCTACAATGGTCACACGACGACTGAACGATAACGTTTAAAAATATCGTGGATATTATAAATGCTATTGTATAGGCCGAGAGACAACGACGTATTTTGGTTAGACGCTCTATTTTTTATCAGTGCGAGATCAATTCATCGCAATCTATGTAGGACATCTTTGGTTTCAGGGGTATTTTTTATATTTATTTTTGTTTTGCAAGTTGGGCTTGAGAAGTTATAGTTTCTAGATGCTGTAACAGACTAGGCAAGAATTTCCTAAGAAATAAAAAAATTACTTTTAAATTTATTTTGTATATTTGCTCATCAAACCGGGATCTGGAAATTTATACGGCAATGAAAAGCTGGCAATAACTTGAATTTGATATTTTTGGTTTTATGGCATTCAAATGCTTTATAAATATAAATTTATAAATTGCGCCCCGTGATCGAATTTTTTCTATTCTTTATAAATTTATATTGCCAATAGCTTGTCAAGTTGCAAATTATAAGTTTCAGACGTGAGATGATTTATTAAGTCAAATTTTCAGAAATATTCTTTGTTTAAGGTATATTATGACGAATTATAATGAGAACAATTGAATCAAATTGGACCATAATTATAATACATATTGTATTCAGATGCAAATAATATAGGCAATTAGTGGAAGATGGTGAAAAAATTAATAGAGATCGAAATATCATCGCTTGATATACTTCGCTCCTAAGATCCTCTAAATAAATAAACTAATTTCGTTAACTTATTAGTTGTAGGTGCGTGTTTTTTTATAAGCTGAGTCTTTAATACCAATGTCTAACAGTTTTAAATAATGCAAACAAACTTAGCTTGAAAGACGTTGAAAATTTTCACGATTTATTAATGTTGGTATGTCAGTCTATCACATAAAAAAGTCCATTAAGCCATACATTTGGATTAACCTTGTATCTACGATACACATAATCTGCATATAATCAGCGATTATTAAAACAAACATCACTATATGTCTCTAGCTCTCAGACTATAATGACTCTATCATAACGGGTTGGATATTATTTTGTGAGATTTTATTTTTATAGATTAGGTGTTACATTTGTTTAGCGCGTGAATAGATAATAAAGTTAATGATATTGTTTGTTTGTACATATATTATGTATAATGATTATAAGCCTGCTAAGCCATTGATGAGAAAGTACTTATTTTTTATTTTCTTAGAATTAGAGCAAAAGTTGGCGGGGGAGTGTAAATATATTTGACTAGCTAACGCCTGCTTCTTTTCTCATTTTATTATGTCGTCACATTTTTAGCGCTTTTAGAGTGATTTTATATTTTGAAATGCTGAATTTTAAATCTACGAAGTACGCAGTGAAAACTCTCATTAGAAATTAAATATTGCAAATTTTAATCAAACTAATTATTATCTATTTATTTAAATCATTTTAATGAGTAGGTACTGTAGTAACTGAATTACAAAAAGAAAGGCAATCTCTATTAGTTAATTTATTTGCCAAGCCATTAAAAGGCGGAGTGTATTAATTTCTTTATATATAACTAGCGGTCCCCTCCGGCTTCGTCCGTGGTACATATTTCGCAATAAAATACCTTTTATGCCTATGTTCTTTTTCAGGCTCTAAAGATTATCTGTGCCAAATTTCATCAAAATCGGTCCAGTAGTTTATGCGTGAAAACCATACATACATACAAACATTTATATATAGATATTTATGATCTGTAATTGAAATGTATTATAGTTTATACATTTAAATGATAAACCTGCCACAATTCTTTATTAAAATACGGGTGAACGTTTTTGCCTCGATTTTTATAAAGGCGAAAAGCATAGATCCTAAACGTATTTTCAATTTTCATGCTGATATTAACATAATAATAACATAACACAGAGGAAGAAAAAAACCAATAAAACATAATATATTTTCAAACTTTATTTACAACTCGCTCCTACTATGCTTGTGCCAATTCCTGAACGAAACGATCGATGTAAGAACGTCCTTAGCAAAAACATCAGGTAACTCCATAGCTAAGAAGTGACCTCCATCATCAATGGCAGTAGCTTTCAGGAGGTTTGGGTATTTGACTTTCAAGACCCATTCGGGTTCGTAGGTAAGTTCATTCTTGGCTTGGAGAACGCTGGTCGGGACTGGGGTTGGTATTCTGGAGGTAAAGAATATAAATATAAGAATAGTGCAAATATTGTGTCTGCAAGGGACGCAATTCGAGCATATGAATCTTTGAATATCCTACTTTCTACTAATATGTATTATAAATGGGAAAGTTTGTATGTTTGTTTGTTTCTCCTTCACGCAAAAACTGCTTAACCGATTTTCATAAAATTTGGCAAACACATAGACTGGTAACTAATAGGATATTTTTTATCCTGAAAATACCACGGGAACTGCAACTATGCGGATTTTTCTTTGACTACGCGGGCGAAGCTGCGGGCGAAAAGCTAGTAGACATAAAAACAACGTATTTGCATTTCTATTAAACTTAATCATTATCTGATAAATGTCTTCAACTGATGAATAGACTAAAGTCTAAACGATGTATTAACCTTAAAGTAGGTATTGTTTGTAATTCAAATAAAAAGCATTCAAAAGAACTTCCAATCATTAAAATCAAAATGTCTATCACTAAACAGCTCAAAAAATAACTCACTTATCAAGACCCAGTCCAAGGAACCGCTTATTAAACGTCTCAGAATACAGTCTCATAGACGTCGTGATACTATTGGTCACCCAGTAGACCATCACGTTATCAATGAGCTGCTCCTTGGTGAAGCGCTGTGTGAGCCCGCCGTCGGGCTGCGAGCGGTGTTCCGGTTTGGTCCACGTTGAGAACTTCTCTAGAATGTACGCTGCTAATCCTGCTGGAGTGTCTGCGAGCGCAACGCCTGGGAGGGGATAAAAATAAAATGCAAATTATCTGTCATTATACTCTATGAGTTCATGTAGTTTTATATACAATGAATTTTAGAAAAGCCAAGTATTCATGGAAAGCATTTGTTGAGCAACAGTTGATAAACAATGTTGCTGGTAATCTTAAATGTTGTCGTTTCTCGCTATACGTCTGTTATTAAACTGAGCAACATGATCAGCATGTTGAAAGCTCTCTAAAGTAGTAGCATATATCATAGCATCATTTGTATTGGTTTATAGGAATAATTAATGGTGTAAACTGTAAAAGTTTATTAAAAATAACGTTCACGCATAAATGCAATAAAATAGTCTTAAATTATAAGATTTGTAGGTGACAAAATCGGACGAAATTCTACTCTCAATAAAATTTGTATCTTACCAATAGTATCCGGCTTGGTAGACTGTATATGCAGGTATCCAGACTCCTGCAGCAAGTAACTAAAGTGTTCTCCCAAAGGATACATCCTATCAGCCACGTCAGAGCTGACCACTAGAGGTGGATATATCGAGCCCAAGAGACGAACTATGGAAGACCATGGGTGCGTCATAAGGAAGGCTATGTTCGTGTGGTAGCCTAGTATTTCCTAGAATGTTAAGATTGGTTTTAAATGCTAAAGTATCTATGAAAAACGCTCAAATCATTAAGTCATAATATAATATGTTAAAGTTTCAGAAGACTGCTTCGTTTAAAAGAGAAAAACTAACTTAAAAAAAATGTATGCATGTACTAGAGTACACACGTAAGAAGTGAAACTTCTTTATGACCTTAAAAATGTCACGAGTATGGCGTAACGCAAAAATGTCACGCGTACGGCGTAACGCAAAAATGTCACGCGTACGGCGTAACGCAAAAATGTTACACTAAATTTTTGTCCAACCCCGATAAAGAAGTTTCACTTCAAAAAAATATCAAACGAAATCGTCTACTTATTCTATTTTCAATTAATCCTCATTCGCTATTTGTAGGTTAATCGAAGTTCTTGCCGATTCTTCTTGGTAGAATCAATATTCCGAGTCGGTGGTACATAGTAAAAAAATAAAGCTGTAAAAAAAATTGTAAAAGCTTACACGAATAATTCGTTTTATTTTTGAGTTTCATTTTCATTGTTTCTTACATTTGGGAAGAAAGTAGTCATAATGCTGGTGATAATTGCTCCCCAATCTCCACCCTGGATGTAGTACTTCTTATAACCGAGTCTTGACATAAGGTTTCTCATCACTATGGCCATCTTATCAGCTCCTAGGCCAGGACGGACTGCACCCTGTTAAAATATTAAGTTTATAAATCTATATAATAAAGATGAATCGCTAAAAATGTTGCCAAGCGAAAAACTCGAGAAATCAAGCAAATTTTTGAACATTACCTATTGAAATTCTTATGGAGAGAAAGGACGAAAAAAGTGCAATAGGGAATAACAACGTCTGCTAGAGTATAGCTAGTAAGGCATCTTTAATTTTGATTAACAAATTATTTAGAATATTATGATCGATTATTTTCTATACAACTTATTCTTATTCATTAAATAGCGTTCGATTTGGTGCGCAATCATTGCTTTTTCCATTTTCACGGAATGTAGTCGGAGCTAATTATTTATCGTTAGGATTTTTATATTTCTACCTATAAACTAAGGTACATAAAAGAACTCACACTAGAAAAGCCATAACCAGGCAGGCTGGGTATGATCAGCTCGACTGCGAAGTCCCTGTCCTTATTCGCAGCAGTGAGGAGTGGTATAGCGTCATAGAACTCCAGGAAGGAGCCTGGCCAGCCGTGCAGTAGCAGCAGTGGTACCACCTCTTTACCTGCAGGGACCTGAAAAATATTAAATTTACAGAGTAAATAATAAAGTTCCGTAGCACGAAGGGCTTAGACGAAGGGATAGTTTCATCTGTTTTTATGGCTTAATCTCGCAAAATAACAAGCATGCAGATCATAAAATTAATAAGGTTTACTATAAAAATTTAGGTGAAATGTGCTTCATGAAAAGATATTCTGATTTATTCAATTTATAATTTCATTTGTTTTCCTGATATAGTTTAAAGTTTGGCTATTTAGCGTCTCTTATAATAATTTCATAATCCCGCAAAATAATAAGCATATTCACGAGCATCATAAAATCGATGGCTAAAATATAAAAGCTTGGATGAAAACGCTTCAAAATAACAGAAAAATCTTCTAATTTTATCTCCTCTGCTGATGAAGAACATACTGCAAAACTTATTGTTTTAAAAGCTTATTGAAGCGAAATTTTGTAAATTTCTATGGAAAGGAAAATTAAAATGAAAAATTATATGATATGAAAGAAAAGTTGTATAGTTTACCTCTGGCGTTACTCTCACGAAGTGTATGTTCAATCCTTGAATGTTTGTCTTGTAGTGTTTGTATTGGTTAATGTATTTTTCACGAGCGCTGTAAAACGAATAAGATACATTACATTTAATAGACCTTTGGTCTTTTTTTACTTATTCGCTTTTTTTTAATTGTCAATCGTTCTTTCCTAAGCATCAGAACTCAATTTTTTTAATCATTATATCCTGTAGATTAAATCATATAATATGAAACAAGGAACAGTATGTATGTTTGATTATTACATTTTTAGTATAATTTATCATCTATATAACTTCACGCAAAATTCGAAAGCTTTACCTAGAGCTCGAGCGTGGCCACCAACTTTGAAATCATACCCTATAAAGAATCAACTAATTAATTAACGAAATTTATATTTAAATGATTAATAATAATGAAATGATAATTTAATTGGACTCATTGATTTATATACAATTATAAAATTTGCATGCTGTTTTTTAATGACGGCTAAACAACCTACATTATACCTAAGTAAAAATGTAACATCTAAAAATACCATGTTTAACGTAAATAAAGAATTATGAATACAATTTACAAACCTGAATGGATATTCCTCTACCCAATACTTCAGCCAGGACTCCAGCTGTTTGCTATTGAAGCCATATTCAAAAGCGATTCCCTCTAATGGCGGAGTGAGCGGGTGACGATCTCGGAGACGTTCCTTGATGTCTTTGACGATCTTTAAGTTTTAAAGCATAATCTTATAACTAATCTATGACCTTTGTGATATATAATATAAATTAGTTACACTATTAAAGTGTATATACTATGATGGCTTTTATAATAGATCTCGTGATTTCGGCTTGCAGCTGCGCTCGCTTTGTCTCAAACTTGACAAATAATAAATTGAAAACCTTAGTATTTAACCACTGTATCCATCAAAAACACCGCATAAAATTCCGTTGCGTAGTTTTAAATATAATATCAAGTATAATGTAGCTATAGACAGCGAGAAGCGACTTTATTTTATACTATGTAGAGTCGTAGAGATTGGTAGACAATTTACATAATACTAGCTTTCCACCCGCTGCTTCGGCCACTTCCCATTCCTGTGCGACATACGACCCTGAATTCAATTTTCAGTTCCTTCAATATAACAATCTCTTACCAAATTACTGAACTCCACTTGGAAAGGTACGATACTGTCATTATACTTGGATTTAGCGAGTTTGGGCCCCCACCACTCCTCCAGGTCGATGTCTGGTAGTGGAGGGGGGCTTTGGAAGTAGAAGTACAGTATTGGAGCAGAAACACCCACTAAGATGGTTAGGAGTATCAAGCGTAACATCTAGAAAGATGAAATACGTATAAGTGGAATTAATGCAAAGATTTTTTTCAGTAGGTAATCATTTCAGCTTAATACTCAATTATTAAGTTAGACTTATTTTAGAAGTGCTTTTGAATCGGCATATTATAAGGTATACTAACAACTATGCATGAAAATCTTAATTAACGTAAATAAATAAGTAAAATATTCTTCTATAATATTAACGATTCCCACACAATAGTCTTCAATTTTAAGAATCTATCCATTGAAACTTACTCGGCAAAGTTGAAAAAAATCGCTATAAAAGGTAAGAACTGAATTAGTCAATACACAAATAGATAATTACAGAATTTAGAACAATTAATTATCTACCTTATATTTCACAAATGCCCCTATAATAATCGCTATACACATATTAACTTTTCACATTACACTTTTATAAACAACACATAAATCTAAGCCAATGAATGACTGAATTAAAATTGAATGAGCTACAACCACGTGTCTATGATAAGTTTTATCAAACAAAAGATAAATAATAAAAATAAAAATTGTTATCAATGGGAATATTATATAGATTTTATAATCCATACTAATATTATAAATGCGAAAGTAACTCTGTCTGTCTGTCTGTTACTCAATCACGCCTAAACTACTGAACCAATTTGCATGAAATTTGGTATGGGGATATTTTGATACCCGAGAAAGGAGATAGGCTACCTTTTATTGCGAAATATGTACCACGGGCGAAGCCGGGGCGGACCACTAGTAATTAATAATATTTTATCATTAGGGACTCTACTCGATTACGTAATTGATACTCTAGTCGGCATAGTAGAAAATACCGTTTTCCTTCCGGTCCGTTTTTTTATATATAAAAAAATTATATTGAATGGTTAATTTTTGCAGCTAAAATGAAATAATGGGAACATACTAATTACATTTATTATTACATAAATATTCTTGTTATGAGTATACTATAATAACTAACTATATAAATTTATTTGTTATGAGTATACTATAAAACAAACTCTTCTTTTTTATTAAATTTTTTGTAGAGACCAAAGGTATAGGTGTAAAAAAAATTGTCTCAGTCTGGCAGGGCACAGAAGTCCCTAAAGAAAATCGGCTGAAAAATAAATATTATGCATCTGCCCCTTACCCCACTAGGGGACATGGGACTTCACTTTTAAAGGTATGGACAAAGATCAACTCTACAAAATAAATTGATAATTCTTTCATCAACGAGATAAATGGCTCCTGAATGACGATGGATATTTTTTATCATGGGTCAAGGTCAGAACGATCTGTTTTGTTTTATAATAATACTTGTATACGTAGTATATTATTATTTATTACTAGCGGTCCGCCCCGGCTTCGCCCGTGGTACATATTTACGTTTTCTCTACATAAAAACCATCCTCGTACTTCAAGGAATATAATAATAAAACCGGCCAAGTGCGAGTCGGGCTCGCGCACAAAGGGTTCCGTAGCAGCAAATATAATAAATTACAGTTAAATCAACCTATCTCAAAAACTATAAGAGATACTTTGATCAAACCAAAAATCGTTGAAAGAGTTAATTAGCATGCATCACCTCTATTTTTTTTAGAATTTTATACCCCGTAGTTATAAAAATAGAGGGGGGGGACATACTTTTTACGACTTTGAGAGCTGATATCTCAAAAACCGTTCACTTTAAGAAAAATGTTTTTTAGAAAACTTTATATCATTTTAAAAGACCTTTCCATTGATACCCCACACGGGTATGTACATCGAAAAAAAAAATTTCATCCCTCAGTTACATGTATGGGGGGCCCCACCCCCAATTCTTTTTTTTACTATTTAGTGTCATATTTTTGTAGCGGTTCATACAACACATATTCCCATCAAATTTCATCACTGTAGTACTTATAGTTTCCGAGTAAATCGGCTGTGACAGACGGACAGACGGACAGACGGACAGACGGACATGACGAAACTATAAGGGTTCCGTTTTTGCCATTTTGGCTACGGAACCCTAAAAAAAGAATTATCGAAATCGGTTCAGCCGTTCTCGAGTTATGCGCTTACCAACACATTTTGCGATTCATTTTTATATATAAGAAGATTAGTCTGTGATAATACGATTCATGATCATTAAAGTAATTTGATTCTAATGTATGTAAATATAAAAAAATTTAGTATTTCGGCTCATGTTTATCAACACAAATGTTATTCTGTAATGTACCTACTACCTACCTAGTTACCGGTTTCTTAAGAAAAAGATTTTTTATTTGGTTTCAACTTTATTCTATGTAAATTAAGAATTTAATGTAATTCTTCATTTTACTTTATAATAATCTTATATATAAAAATGAATCGCAAAATGTGTTGGTAAGCGCATAACTCGAGAACGGCTGAACCGATTTCGTTAATTCTTTTTTTATTATATTCCTTGAAGTACGAGGATGGTTTTTATGTAGTGAAAACGTAAATATGTACCACGGGCGAAGCCGGGGCGGACCGCTAGTAATAAAGTAAAAATTATCATGCATAATTGTTTGTCTATAAAAAAATAATTATTATTATTCAATCGATTTCCATAAGCAACGATGAACTAGTACTACGGAACTTACATATTTCAATTATACTTTCAGAACATTTTATGACTGAAAAGTCCGTTATGAATATTTTTATGACAAAATGTACTAATAAAATAAATACATAATTTACTATTCCCGAGACTTTAAAAAAAATTGTACATACATATAAAACATATTTTGTTACCTGATCTGCATTCAAATTTCAAATAAATAAGTCTGCGGCTTTGAGCTTTTAATGGTTAAAATCTAACCACTCTACAATAATGCCACATAATTAATTAAATCATTTTTCAATAATTATAAAAAAAAAAACATTATAACTTACGATTTCAAACTTTTGTTATCTCGCTTTAACTTCACCCAAGTTCATTTGAGTGACAGAGACAAAATACACCTGATTACCGTGCACCCTGTATCACCTTATAACTAAAACTGAAGCGCTTTGATTATTTTTGTTATCAAATTATATAAGTTACATAACTTTTAATGTGGCCGAAAATGACCCATAACCTCTATTAGATAAGGTCACTTTTCAAATACTGGGTATTTCGTACATAAGATGTTTTGCAGCTTATACTTTTTAAGCGCCAGTACAAAACCACGTGTCTAAATTAAAAAAAAACTTGCTGTATCACTCTGAATAATGTTTTTCGCTGTTTTCTCGATGTTTTATTATAATACCAAGATTTTTTTTGTTTAAATATCCTGTAAATTTCAAAATCATAATCTTAAATTAATTATTTAATACATGGACCAAAGAAGAGATGCCAAAAACACACCATATTTTACTAATTAAAAAGCATTCACAATACATATTATTTACCTAATTATTGCATAATATATTTTTTTTTTTTTTTTTTATATAAGAGGAGGCAACAGAGCAGACGCGTCACCTGATGTTAAGTGCTCTGCGTCGCCCATAGGCACCAGCAATGCCGGGGACATTGTTAGTGCGTTGCCGGCCTTTAAGGTAGGAGTACGCTCTTTTTTGAAGGTCCCTAAGTCGTAACCGTTTGGAAACACCGCATGAGGAAGTTCGTTCCATAAACTCGTGCGCGGAAAGAAGCTTCTTTTGAAGCGCGCAGTTGAATAATATTTAAAAATAAATTAAACGGAACTATTATTAAAAAAGTCTTATCCTACTCATTTCCCACTTTCCTTCCATAATTTTAATTTATTATCACAACCATTTATATTGTCTTCCTACTCTGTCGCAATCATCAGCAAATTATTGTATTCTCATTCTTTTCTCCTGTCAAATTCCTGAACGTCATTTGCCGCCATTTCGTCTGCAAATAATACTTACAGGTAACACTTTACAGGTATATAGGTTTACTTTGCGAAGTACTGGAGTGGCAAAAGAACCACGGTCTGCTCACGAACAAGGAGAATTCTGGTCTAGCAATCAAATGTGAATCTCTATTAGCCTTTTGTCTCGTCGACTCCCAGCTCTCAAAACACCATACGATGAAACAAGAAGACCTGAAGACGTAGAATATTTGAGATATGGCAATGAGGAAAACGAGGAATATAAAATAAGAACGCATTGTAATAAAACCTTTTTCTTTGGAAAGGATTTGAAGATTCTCCGCAGGCAGTATTATTTGCAGACGAAATTGCGGCAAATTCAGGAATTTGATTGCGCCAGGGAAGGAAGGTATTACAGAAGACAAGAGAATTATTAATAGTCAGGATAAAAATATTGGGAAGGACACAACACAGGTTACATTTCACTACATAGTATAAAACAAAGTCGCTTTTTCTGTCCCTATTTCCCTATGTCCATATGTATGCCTAAATCTTTAATAGACTACAAGCCCGCATAGGACAAAAATATGGGTCAAATGAACCACCAGGGGACATATCTAGAATGATAGCAGAGCAAAAAATAATAAGATTCATCACTATGCCGTCACTTGTAAGCTGTCCAACTGAGTGCAGATGAGAATTGAAAAGTACAGGTAGACTCGGTAAATTTTGGTCATATATTTTTGTATGGCATTCTTAACCATCGATAGATCCATTAAAAATAATAAGAAACCGCTCAGTGCCGTACAAAAATGGTGGTCCACCAAGTCGGAATTTTTATTTAATTTCCGAGAGTTACCGGGGGTAAATTTGGTCATTTGACCATGTACGGCATCTGTGTCATACTATTGCTATACTGCTTTTAATCTATTATTCCGCAACGCCGTACAAAAATCATGGGGACAAGGGGAAAAAATCGAGAGTTGTAATCCCCTCTCTTTCCCCACTCCAGGGGGTCATTTGACACAACACGAAATAAATTTATTTTTAAAGTATTTTATGCATAGATAATATTTTTTCATGTGCCGTACATTTTCGTTGGTTCAAAGGGGAAAAATCTGAGAAAGAAAAAAATCCATATAACGAAATGTTTGCTTTATATTTTTAAAATAAAATATAAATATACATTAATATTAAGAAGCTCGAGGTGGTTAATTATCACCTTGGAAAGTCGGAGTCAGGTGGAATGGACTCCGTTAAATTGATGAACTAATAAAAAAGCTATGAACGAAAAGATGTGAATTATATGCAATCAGTCCATGAATACAGGTAAAGTCACAAGCAAATGCTAGTAATATATACATATTCAAAATGTACAAGTAAAGCGCTTTCAAATGATACCAAACACTGCATATTTATCTTAACTTTATTTTTTTACTCTGTATGTTTTGTCCGCTAGAGGGCGCCACATTAGATTTTGTGAAACCCCATATAGCCTTTAGCTAGCTGGTCGCTGGTTATCCAGTGAACAATTCAGACGCTTCTATGATATGTCATTTGTCGAATTCTGATAAGTAGTTTAGAAGTTACGAGGGAATAGATGAACATACATACATGACCTGTAAACAACCATAACCCTCCTTTTGCTTTGCCGTAGTTGGGTAAAAATATGTTAATGCCGTACTGTATCAAATGGCCATAAAGCACCCTTAAAATTGTAGCTTTCGTCGCTTTCATCAGCCTTAAAGATGTGGTCTGCACAAAAATGTATGGCATCGTTTTTTCCTAATTTATCTATGTTAATACTATTTAAAACAACGGATAAAGTGTAGAAAACTATTATATTTCATTAATCTACGATGTTTAAACTTTAACAAAATTTCTGGTTTTGCATTTCTCTATAACTTTTTTTAGAACGGTTTCTTTTGAACGGCAATACTATACAACAATTGAATTTTACAATATCATGTTAAAAAAAAAGTTCCCGTACAGGGTCAAATGACCTTACAGCTCTTTATATTAAGAATTCGATGAAATTAAGATGATTATTGGTATACATTTAAAAGAACAATTATTTTTTGACGGCATTGCTTTTAATAGTACTTTTGAGTGCTAGATAATGTTTTGGAACCGAAGCCGTACTTAGTCAAATGACCCCCTGGAGTGGGGAAAGAGAGGGGATTACAACTCTCGATTTTTTCCCCTTGTCCCCATGATTTTTGTACGGCGTTGCGGAATAATGGATTAAAAGCAGTATAGCAATAGTATGACACAGATGCCGTACATGGTCAAATGACCAAATTTACCCCCGGTAACTCTCGGAAATTAAATAAAAATTCCGACTTGGTGGACCACCATTTTTGTACGGCACTGAGCGGTTTCTTATTATTTTTAATGGATCTATCGATGGTTAAGAATGCCGTACAAAAATATATGACCAAAATTTACCGAGTCTACCTGTACTTTTCAATTCTCATCTGCACTCAGTTGGACAGCTTACAAGTGACGGCATAGTGATGAATCTTATTATTTTTTGCTCTGCTATCGTTCTAGATATGTCCCCTGGTGGTTCATTTGATCCATATTTTTGTCCTATGCGGGCTTGTAGTCTATAAAACTACGCAACGGATTTTGATGCGGTTTTTTGTATTAGATAGAGTGATTTAAGAGGAAGATTTTAGTATATAATTAATTATTAGGTTCAAAGCGGGCGAAGCCGCAGGCGGAAAGCTAGTAGTGTATAAATTAATTGTACAAATAATTACATATATCTTTGCAGCTAGTAAGCAGTTATGTTTAATGACGTATTAAACGTAGGAAATAAGAGGAGGGAGGGGTTTTCTGAAAATTTTGTTATTAATTATGAAGGTATTGTTATATATTACGTATAATTAGTACGGGTATTAACTTGGGTTGTTGAGGAAGTGATTATGAGGAAGAGGAGGAGGAAGAGGAATTTTCATACACAAATTTAGAGGATGCGGATGAGGAAGAGGATATTTTTTTGAGGAAGAGGATGCGGATGAGGAAGCGGAAGAGGAAGCGGATGAGGATAAGGATGATAGGAAATTATAATCAAAATTAAAAAACAAAAACTTTTAAAATTAAAAATTAAAACAAAAGCCATTCTCCTATCTCTACATGGTTAGGGGAGGTTAGCTCGCCCGATCGCGAATTTACAAAGCCTGTAAGTACCTATTTGAGTCACGAGCCGGACTCAGATGAGCTTTTGTTTATGCATATTACTCGAAAAAACCCACAGAAAAAAACCTAATCTATATCAGTGCCAGAAGCGACATTAGGCGATTTCCACAAAAAAAGAACTAACTGGTAGATATTAATATTATGTAAGCTTAAACAACCTGTTTGTTTTTTAATTCAAATTGACTTTTGACAAACATTATTTGGTAAAATATGTTTCTTCTGAGTATGAGAGAAAATGTTATATTATTATGTTTAGAGATAAGTGTTAGGCGCAGATATAAATATGGCGGTAAGACTCTACTCTTGTTCGTTAGTAGAGTCCGACTCGTAACTCAAATACATAGTTTAAATAGGCTTTGTAAATTCGCCGCCCGATCGGATCAGCATCCTCATAAATTTCCTCTAAATTTTGAGGAAGCGATAGCGGAAGAGGATTTTTTTATTTTCATTTTTGAGGATGCGGTAACGGTAGAGGAACCCAAAATATTGCGGAACTTCCGCATTATGAGGAAGCGGAAGAGGAATCCTCAACAACCCTAGTATTAACTATAGAATATAGCATCTATTACACTAGTGATAATGTTTTAATTATTTTTGATACCTATAATACGAAGAAAAATTGAATGCAGTGAAGTAAAAAAAAAGTTTTTTTTTAATATTGCTATTTTAATTACTTAAGGATATTTACTACTTGTTTTTGAATGTGTGTAATTATTTCTTTGTATGTAATTGTTTTAATTTTTTTTAATAAATGGTAGGTAAACATAATATTGTATTGTTTATTCATCATGTTCTACCAACAATGATCAAATTATCCATTTCAGATATTATTTATTTATATGGGGGGATGCGAACAGCTAGTTATATATGTTTTTAAATAAACCGAATCTAACCTACCCCCTTTTCATTATTGATCGATTTTACATACATAGGTAGATTATTTAATTTACATCGATAGATTATAATCTACCAAAAAATGCGTTTAATTGACTGTTTGTTTCACACTTTTTGACAGATTACAATCTTACGGTGACATAATATTATTATGTAAATCTAAAAATATCCCATATTCAGCATGACGCAGCACTTTTTTAATTTATTCACACAAGGTCTTATGTGGATTCTTAGGGAGAATAAAATATACCGTCATAGATACGAATAACGATCTTATTCATTCAGATTAAAAGTTATTTCTTATATAATGTGATAAAAGTTATCAAATAAATTCAGTTTGAAATATTAGGCTATATAGAGTGAACGTTAATGTGATTTCGGTATTTTTTGTCTCTCTCACTCGTGTGAGCGTTGGTGAAGTGGAAACGAGATAGCAAAGGTTCATTCATAAATCGTAAGTTATGTGTAAATATTTATACCTATTAATACATATATTTTATTGGGAAAAATGGAAAAATATAATTTTTTGTATAGAAGGTTTCTTAGGAATGGGAGCACTGAGCGAGTATTTTTAGACATTCCCTTTCTAAGGGCGTGAAATTTTCATACTTTTTCATATTTATTGATCAATTTTATAGATGGACACATGAAACTTTGCTGTTAGTATAAAAATAATAATTCAATAATTGAAGTTCGTAATTTGCATACCTACAGGTACAGGGTGCTACAGGTGTGGAATAGTAGTTGCAAGTTCGTTTGAAAAGCTGTCACTCATAATGATGCAGGCAAATTAAAAAGCTTCGTCAGTATAGAAATGCCCGGCATTTTGTATTATACCAAGAATTTCTGGTTAAATTATTATCATAGTTGCCAATAAAGTAAAAGTTTTAATATTTGTCACGATAAAATATTATTGTTATAAGGTTTTATTTTCCCTTGCTTTTTAAACAAAGGATGTATAAACATTATCCTTTGTGAATTTATTATATTACTAGAGGTCCGCCCCGGCTTCGCCCGTGGTACATATTTCGCAATAAAAGGTAGCCTATGTCCTTTCTCGGGTATCAAAATATCTCCATACCAAATTTCATGCAAATTGGTTCAGTAGTTTAGGCGTGATTGAGTAACAGACAGACAGACAGAGTTACTTTCGCATTTATAATATTAGTATGGATTGCATTTATTTTCAAAATACTATCATATCTGTCATCAAAGTTAATCAATAATAATCAATCATGATATCTGATTATATGAAGACCAACTGGGAGTTTAATCTTAAGTAGGTAATTACTGCTAAAAGCGGAAAAGAAAAACATCACGATGACATCGGCATGTTCCCGAACCAAAAATGGCCTTGGCCTGTAATAGTGGACTAAAATCGTTCATAATTTTGATCATTATGGTAGCTTACTCAGTTTATTTTAAATGGTTTCCTAAGAAGAAATCTCTGTAAGAATCGATGAAATCTAATTCGTGATTCTGAATCACGTGAAATCTAAATCGTGTATGCCGAGCACACATATCAGAAGTGAAACTTCTTTAGCAAGACACTAAAATCGTCGCCTCGCTCCACGACGTGACGGTAT